>NC_060964.1:7895706-7993206 GCF_910589235.1 Vespa crabro
CGAATCGTTACGATTTATTTCGATGGTTTATTTTCGATAGCTGACGGACGGTTCGTCGATATGCACGAGTTAATGGATGGCCAAATATAATCTTCTTTTCTTTCGGATATAGAAACGACCATCGAACAATGCCGATATAACATAGATAGACATAGACATATATATATATATATATATATGTATGTATAAATAGGTATATAACTATGTTAGTGATATACAAAGTCACTTTTTGAACCATGGCATTGTAAAACTCTTTTGGAAATTAATGATTTTCAATGACGAGAAGTGATCCGCAAATTCGACAAAAATCTATATTTCTCATCTGATAGAAATGTCAATATAAATTTTGAATGCATCTTCTCCGTACTTGGCATTGTTTCGCCCTTTGTCCTCGTAACATTCAACCGCGAACGAATATCGTTTTGGCGATAGTACGACCGCAAATTACGCTACTTTAATACTTAAAGCGGACATTATACATAAATCGTTCCGAACCATTTCCTTCCATTTCTTCTTCTTCTTTTTCTTCGCTCGTTATTCTTCTTTCTTTCTTTCTTCTTCTTTTAAACGTGAATTTTCTTCGACTTTGCGTCGCATTCATACGAGTTACATCATATGTGTATATATGTATAATGTATGTACGATGTAACTCTGGGAATGGGAAGGGAGGGAGGGAGGGAGGGGGGGGGAGAGTTATTACGTTTTTCCGACGAGAAACGACGATTCGTCACCTTTGAAATAGAATAGGACAGAAGAAGGAAGAGAAGGGACATCGATGTTCATCATCGTTTTCTTTTTTATCTTCTTTGATATAGAAATTCGTTCGTTCCTATATAAAAAGGATTATTGACCTAGGTCAACGATATGATTTTCTACGTTTCTTCTATAACGTTAACTTTTTTACCCTTTCGTAATGTCTATGTTCTAACTTTTTGCATATTAATATTATTTGAAATTACTTTTGAAATTCATTTACAGAGTAGAGAACGATCGTGAAGAAAGTTGGGAGAGGTAAAAAGAAAAGAAAAAAAAAAACAAAAAGAAAAAAAGAATAAAGGAAAAAGAAAAAGAAACAACATTTTCATTCGTTCTAACGAAACTAGCTTGTTACAAGCGAGTAATTACGCGAAATATAAGCAACGTTTCCAGCTTAATGAGATTTTTCATTCGGGGTAACATCGAAATCGACTTCTGCTCTTACGTCGTTTCGCGACTTTCGAGAGAACACTTCTAAGTTTCGAAGAAGAGCAAGAAAAGAAAGATAGAGAAAGAGAGAGAGAGAGAGAGAGAGAGAAAGAGAAAGAGCTGACTAAGTAAAAGCCGAGAAGGCGAACCCATCGACACTATCTTGTACGAATCCAAGCTATTTCGAAGGAATCACCTATCGAATCGATCGACGAATGGAGCTCGTTTTCCTTGCTCTCGGGCGCTACCAAATTCCCTAGGAATTCCCTTGGCACTGTGTGCTCACGAGATATTGACCTCGGGAAGAGAAATTCTTTTAAATAAGATCTAGGTATCTTATGTATGTATTTTTTCCCTTCTTTTTTCGTTACTTTATATCGTTCGTCAAATTAACGTTTACGAGTGCAAAATGTAAAAGGAAGAAGAAGAAGAAGAAGAAGAAGAAGAAAAAAGAAAAAGAAAACAAAGAACGATTTTCAAGAGAAGATAAAAAAAAAGTAGAAAGTTCGAAGGATTAATTTACGAAATGTTTTTGAAACTCGTCTTAGATACTAGAGTCAGTTTGACTTTATTTAATTAAAAGTTGAACCCTGGTGCCTCGAGGTTGTCGACACGATGATCGTTAATCTGCCAGTTGGTATATAAACTTCGGTGCGTGACCTAATATTCCGTATGTAATAGAACGAAAGCAGAATCTGGTTGGATGCACTAACTATTCTCGTTGCTTGTATATAGACATAGATATGTACGTTCCGCTTATTCCCCTGTGTTTTCGGTCAACGATGACGAATACTCTGCAACACGTCCTTGTTTTTGCCGATTATTATTATTATTATTACTATTATTATTATTATTATTATTATTATTACTATTATTCTCTCCTTTTCCTCCATCTGTTTAATATCCCCTACCCCCCTCTCTCTCTTTCTCTTTCTTCTCATACACTATCTTCAAATCTTTCTCTGCTCCAGCTCTCTCCTCCAGCTAGCGAAACTGCGCGAAATTAGAGCTTGGCGTTGGTCCAACGTAACGACTTCATCGTTTGCTCTACGCGGAAGAAAATATTAGTGGCATTACTCTTAACAAGGCGTGCCCGGTTTATATATCAACGAAGACTCCGACGATGATGACGACGACGACGACGACAACGACAACGACGACGACGACGACGACGACGACGACGACGACGACGACGACGACGACGACGACGACGACGACGACGATGACGACGACGACAATTAAATCCCACCTCCGGCTTCTATCCTCAAACTGTCTTCCCACTATTGCCCCGCCCCTGTCAACCTTCCCTCTATTCTGTAGCACCTCGTAAAATTCATTCGTCGTACTTCGACGATATATAATTTTACGTCGCGTGATAGGAACGCATATAAATGGTGTATACGTTTGCGCGGGATACTATCGTCCTCTCTCTTTCTCTCTCTCTCTCTCTCTCTCTCTCTCTCTCACATTTACTCACTCATTCCCTTCACAGATTCCAGCTTGGCGTGCTGCACATTTTACATGGCAAACACGTTGCCTCGATATGCAACGATGCAAATATCGCGTTCGTCGGAGCTTCATGATATTTCGAAGAGGAAGGATAAGCCAGTGCTTTACGAGCCACTTTATATTCGTGATTGATAACCATTGTCACAAACTGTACGCGCTTTTCCTACCACCGTGTCACGTTCCCCCCTTTCTCCCCGCCCTTGTCTTCGTTCTTTTTCTCTTTCTTTCTCTCTCTCATTTCTACCATATCTCGCTCATTTTATATATATTTTTTATACGTACATATATATATATATATATATTGTTGTTATAGTTGTTGTTGTTGTAAATAACGTTAAATAAAACGAACGATAAATGTTGATATGCCAATAGTGAAAGGCAAAATTATAGTCACTTAAAATGTGCCCTAGTTTTCTCCTTCTCTCTCTCTCTCTCTCTCTCTCTCTCTCTCTCTCTCTACTTTCGAAAACGGGCTATGTAAATACATAGACATTCTGAATAATTTCGAAATATATGTTGAAGGATTTCAACGAATCTTCGAAAGCATTGTGCTTCTTTGCTTATGGTGAAAGCAGCGTGAGTGACTTTACTCGCTCGTACGATCGAAACGATTGAACGTCCATAATGTTAACCATGACATTGTCATCCTAGTCCGAATGCATCGTTTTACGATATAACACATTTTAGTTTTCCATTTCCGTAAGCGAACGTCAACATTGGTACGGACAATACGCGGGTAATGCTTTGGCATTGCCGATAAGAACAGAAAATTTACATATCATTTCGAAAATGGACCGTCGGAATAAAATATCTGCGGTCGTTTTCTGACGATTTTCCGTTGATATTCGCCTCGAAATTATATAAAATCGAGCACGAATGATGAAATCAGAGAGAGAGAGAGAGAGAGAAATATGTTGGAGGATTTCAGTCAGTTCGTCCTATATGTGTCCTATTTGAGAACGACTATCACTTGAAGGAAAAGAAAGAAAGAAAGAAAAAAAAACAAAGAAAAAAGAAAAAGAAAAGGAAAGAGACGAAAAAAACGTGATGGGCGCGGATTAGAAGGCAGATTCTACAAATAGGTAGACACGTACATACTTACCTACATACATTGGCGTATATATATATATATATATATATATATATATATATATATATATATGCAAGTTAGAGATCTCGAGTCGACGTTCGCTATCGAGGTCGGCCTAACCGAGTTCTCCTCGTGTCTCATGTCGCAGACTCTACGTACGGACAAAAGTCCGTTTTGCTGCAGCGAGAGAAGAGTCGACGAAGGCGTCAACCTTTTTTTCTTCTTTTTTTTTTTCCACGGAGATGCTGCGACGTTTCTAGGATTCTCGTCTCTCTGGATCGTCAGAAGAGGTCTCACTCGTTCTCTACATCTCTTTTTCTCGAGAAAAGAAGGACAACTGGAGAGAGAGAGAGAGAGAGAGAGAGAGGGAAAATAGAGAGAAGGAAAGTCAGTACGATCTCCATTGTTAGCAGGCGTCAGGGGTTGCTAGGATGCTACTCGAGGAACAAACGCATACTTCTCTCTCTTCTCTTCTCTCTCTCTCTCTCTCTCTCTCTCTCTCTCTCTCTCTCTCTCTCTCTCTCTCTCTCTTACGCATACATTTTCTCTGAATATATGCTTACCATGCGCAGAGAAAAGGAGGCCAAGCTCGAATCTCTTACGCGTCCTTTTCCATACGACACATCGTATTCCGTTTTACGCGTTTGCTTTCGCATCTATCGGGCGGAGGACTCGTTTCAAGGTTTTACACATGCACATTACGAGAATAAAAGTAGTCAGATGCGGCCGCGTATTGCGACTTCTGTTCGTTGGAATTTCGCACTCTCTCTCTCTCTCTCTCTCTCTTTCTCTACTCCTTCTTTTCGTACTTTCACTCACCCCTGAGTTTCTACGTAAAAGCGACATTAATTACAAACGCGGATGAGGGTCCAAGGGCGGCAGACCGTGAGCTCAAAAGTTTGCGTTCCCCGAGCTTGTAATTAACGACATTTGTGCGCCATTGTTGGCCGTTTCAACAGTGAAACGTACGCAGTCTCTTTCTCTCTTCCGTTTTACCCTTGTCCTTCCGCAAGAACGAGAAGAGGGAGGAAAGATAGCGAGAGGTATGTAACCGTCATTGAAGAGACGCATACTTTCCTTTCCTTCTTTCTCTTTCTCTCTCTCTCTCTCTCTCTCTCTCTCTCTCTCTCTCTTTCTATCTTTCTTCTTTTTTCTTTTTTTCCTTGGTCGAACACGCTTTTTGTTACGTCGTTACTTTTTCTTTCATCAGTTTCCGAGCTCCTCGGCGTTGGCAGTAATTTAGCCGTGGCACGAAATAAACCGGCGAGCGTTGCCTTGACTACTCCCCTGACTACGGACATTTCCGTGAGTTTCCACGGTTGCGTTTTTATCGTATCTGTATCGCCGCGTGCTTCGTTGCAACGACGACGACGACGACGACGACGACAACAAGGACGTTGAGGATTCTGCTGCTGGTGCTGTTTTTCTTCTTCTTTCTCTTCTTCTTTCTCCTTGTCCTCCTCCTCTTATTTTTCCCGTTCTCCTTTCTCTCTTTTCATCTTCTTTCCCAGATGGTGCAATTTTTTGCTAATCCTGCATTAGAAGGGATGCGTTTTACGAGTCCCGCCATTTTCCACTCGATCTAAAGTAGAAAGGACTGAAAACGTTTTTATTCTCTTGGAATCCATGATTTTATTGATGTAGAAACTCGCGCGGGCGCAACAGAGAATGAAAGAGTATGAGCAAGTGAGAATGTCACCCTCTACTATTGCTGTTGCCTTTGCTAGTGGTAGTAGGCGGTATGCGTTTTAACGGGACGAATCCACAGGTTGATTTTTGCCGACGTCGCTTCGCGAGATAGAGAAAAATTGGTAAAGGATTCAGTGGTAAATTCGTAAAGTCAAAGTTAACAAAAAGATAAAAAGAATAGTGTATACGATTGTACGAGCGGTTTATTTCAATCACGAATAATAGAACGATATTCTTACGATGAACGATCGAGAGTAACGGGAAATTGAATTTTTTCTTTTTTTTTTTTGCCTGGCTCGAAATAAATCATAATAGAAATAAAAAAAGAGAATGAAAAGAGAAAAGAAAAAAACAAGGAAATACTTTTCGTAAAAGGATAAAGGTTTTTATTATACAGCTTGAAGTTTTCCCAGGATCACGAGTGAAAAAGCGTATTTTCATTGAGAACTGAAACGCAGTAGTCGCAGCTGCGTTTGCCCAGACAACAACAGTTACCATGTCGTCATTTTCATCGACATCGTGGCATCTAGTTTTGCATTTGTACATTGTACTATACAAATACAAATTGTTGCAAGAGAGTGGGGGGAGTGTGTGAGAGACGGAGAGACAGAGAGCAAGAGAAGGCAGAGAGAGAGAGAGAGAGAGAGAGAGAGAGAGATAGATAGATAGAAGCCTTCGGGCGGCTGTACTTCTAGTAATTCTATTGTGTTGGTGGAGAACGCGAGAGAATGCGGGCTTGGTTGGTAGTGAGTGCGCGCAAGCGAGCTATCGCTAATGGCGAACGTCGAGATAGTATTGGCCTATCGGTTGAATGAGTACGTGGTGCGTGTATATATATGTATATGTGTATATATATATATATATGCGTGTGAGTGTGTGAAAGAGAGAGAGCCGGTGGCACTCGGTTTCTACGTCGAATGTAATATCGAACGTACCTTTCGACGTAACCTCTCCTGCCATAACCCGTGCAATAAAGTGAACCGTTACTAATTACATATCCTCTGTAGTCGGTTAATTATCGATAGCGATGGACGGATGAAACATTAATCGTATAATGCTAGTGCGTTGCGTCGGAGTTTAATGGGAAAGTCCAGAGACCATAATCGAATACTTGACATTTCCTTGATAGGTATCCATATCCATAAATCTTAACATTTTACAAACGATAGATCCTTTTATAAAAACGTTTTCTTTTGATATATCAAATTTCAAGGAATGAAATCTATTGTTATATTTATATAGTTAATAGAAAATATATACGTTCTTTTTTATCTTTATTTGAACGAGCAAGTACGTACCTATGTATCTACACTATTCGGCAAATAGGTTAAGAAATGATTCGGATCAACCTTTCTATTTCGATAAAGAGCGCGATATGGAAGGGTCTAGTACGAAACGAATCGAGTATTCTCGGAGTTTTCTCGCGAGATCGATCGGAACTCGAATCAAAGTGATTCTTTTGAAAGGACGGAGGTGGTAAGCGAAATTGGCAGTTTGCTGAAGCTTCCCTCTCAAACTTTCATCGGTAGACGTAGAAAGGTATACTTTCTTTCGACGTGTCTCGAGATCTCTTCGAACTATTCGTAAAAAGACGAGAAAGATATATATATATAATAAGAGAGAGAGAGAGAGAGAGAGAGAGAGAGAGAGAAAGAGTATAAAGAAGATAGAGACAAAAGAAAATATCGAAGATCCACGTCCGATTTCGACAAACTTTTTTAATTATTCTTTAAATTTCGTAAGTGGTCTACATCCCCTTGGGAACTTTATGTGAAACGAATCAGCCAATAAATGATCTTCTAATCTCGTTTTGTCAACGATACGTGTGCGATCTTTCTTTCTTTCCTTCTTTTTTTTTTTTTGCAAAAAGAAAGAGAGAGAAACAAATAAATAAATAAAAGGAAGTGAAAACGAAGTAAAGTAGGACGCCGACGTCGAAGAAAACTGTTTGCGCGATATCATTTTATCGTTTCGTTGAAGTAATATCGTTAGACGCATAAATTTTAATTAACGACGTATAAGTACGACTTTACCGCAACGAGGTGTTACCCATGGTAAATGGAATGGTTGGTTGCCTGCTGGTGGTGGTGGTGGTGGTTTCTGTTGGTAAGTAGAGAAACGAAAGGGAATGGAAGATTTACGAGGTTAGACAATATGTCGTAACTTTATCGCGTTAACGATATTATTCGTCATCGAATTCGATTTATCGCGGTAACGAGATTACAACGACTCCTTTGAATCCACGAGAAATCGTACGGTTATAATTTGATAACGAGTTTTGTAATAAAATATCTTCTTCCCTTTTTTTATTATTATTATTATTATTATTATTATTATTATTTTTTATCGTTTACGAAGAAGAGAACAATTTATTTTTATTAGATAATGAAATAAGTGAAGGTTATATTTAAATGAATAGGGGAATTTGTTTGTCTGGCGATTTTAAGTAGAAAAAGAGAGAGAGAGAGAGAGAAAAGGAAAAGAGAAGTAATAATCGCGTTTTTGTTTTTAACGATAATGAGACATCTCGTCATCCAAAATGAAAAAAGAATAAAAAAGACAAAAAAAAAAAAGAGGAAAATACACACACACACATACACAAATACAGAAAATATGAAAACGTTGCATTCTGTGGTAGGGTCCCATTGTCACACAGTAGTTGAAATGCTTTGCTTTTTACAGTAATTAAACGTTCGACGCGGAAATTTTGTGCATTTTAATAAACTCGTTATAACGTCGTTGTTATTTTTTTTGTTTCTCCCCTTGAATGACCGACTTTTGTGTCTATCGACGCTACGTAATAAAATATGATCGAACAAACTCGTATTTATTTAACAATAAGATAGATACTAACGGCGATTGAACAATTTTTTTTTTCTTTTGTTAACTATACTAATTAAATATTTTTTGATTAAATTAAAGTTTCGTATTTTTTATTTGTTTTTTTTTTTTTTTCAGTTCTTTTCACATCGTCGTAGATAAAACGTTACGTAGGAAAAATTGATGATCCAATTAATTACGTTGTCTAGCGATGATCGCTCGTTCTCCGTTGCATTATAGATTGTAAGTCGTCGAATTTTCTAAAAGCGAGTAATAATACATGGGGTACGTATACAACATATATGTGTATGTATTAATATTGATAGACGATCGTTCATTTGTTTTCGGAAAATGTTTACATTTCGAAATTAAAGCTTGCAACTTTAATGATGAGCAGGCAAAAGGGAACACTGGGGGGATCTATATATTCGTCCATTAAAAATCCACCCCATACACTACGTAACTATATATATGTTATAGAAAGTATGTGCGTGCCAGGCTTCCAGCGATTTTTGTCTTTCTTTTTTTTTCCTTTTTTTTCTTCCTTTCTTTTTCTTTTATATGTATATATATATCCATGAAAGAGCGAATTTTCGTTGTTACTCTTGTTGTTACTTTTGCGAAACGTAGTTAGGGGAAGTTTTTTGATGGTATGGTGTTATCGCCGAACCATGTCGTCCAACAATAACCATGTCGTTGTTGTCGTCGTCGTCATTGTCAAACTCTACGTGTACAAAAAAAAAAAAAAAGGAGAAAGAAAGAAAGAGAAAGAAAAAAAGAAAGAGATAGTAAATGTTGAGTACTCGCACGATACGCATTGTGTACGACGAGATTTCGCAAATTCGTCCTCTTTCGTTTTCAGACGAGAAGATAGGAACGACTCGTTAATTCGATCTAACGACGTGGATCATGTCGTTGTTCGTACTGAAACTAGTATATAGACTTCGTCGAACCCTTAACAAGTACATTTCCCTATGTATATGGAAAATAATCCGTGGAGCATTACAGTTGGGTTCTATTCTTCCCGCATTCAGATTCATTTACATTCCGAACGTCGCGGGAAACGCATAATTTTCATTTCGTTTCTGGAAAAAAAGAAAAAAAAAAGAAAAAGAAGGAACGATCTCTATATAACTTGCTATTTTATAATCTCACTGGACATAATTGCTAAATTAATATCTTTGGCAAACGGGCCGCACGTCACACTCCATCGCCTTGGATGGTTAAGTAAATAAGTAAACAAGTAAATAAGTAAGTAAATGGATATAAATGTATTCTAAATTTATTATCCGTCCTCTTACGCGTTTCAGAATAGATAATACACGTCGAAAGACAGGTTGTTCTCCATCACTGTCTCCGTATTATTTCTGCTTTCTGGATTTCCACGAAACAGAGTATGTTAACAGCAACGCAACCACTACTACCTAGCGAGCATACGATACGGTACCGTACGGTACTTTTGCTAACTTCATTATACCGTAACGCGTCTGCTTACTCTCTCTCTCTCTCTCTCTCTTCATTCCCTCCGCTCGTTCTAACTCCTCGCGCTTTTCTCACTCACCGGTTTCTGCATTCGTTACATCGGTTTGCCTTCGTAAACCTTTCTCCATGGGTGTGGACCATCTAGCAGCATCACCAACGGGACTTTCGTTCTCGTCAGTATGCTAACGCATTCCCCCGACCAACGGTATATCCAACCAGCGAGATAGGTGCTGCTTGGCGGGAGGTCCGGGTGGCGGTGGAGGCAGAGGAGGAGTAGGTGGAGAGAGAAAAAAAGATTAGGTAGGCAGATAGAGATGGATAGATGGAGGAAAACGAGGGGGTCCATCGCGAACCCAGGAATGGGGAAGAGGATACCCTATGTGGATGCTGCTACGAGCTCGGTGGTGATCCAGAAAGGGGATAGGGATGAGAAGGGGGTTCCAAAGGGGAGTATCGAAACAGCCTCGGCAATTTCTCGGCACTGGCTCTCGTCATTGTGCACGCTCGCTTATACATAATACATGCGAATATTAGTACGTACCGGCGGGACGAGTCTTTTGACGAGACCGAACGTCGTTAACCTCGCTTTCACGTGCGCGCACGCACGCGATAGTAGGTGCGAGGTTTATGTAGTAAAAGGGCGGTGGGACGGGGATGAAGAAAAAAGAGCTCGATGATACCATCGCCGATGCTGTTGGCGAAGAATGTATACGAGTACGCGCGCACGTGTTTTTTCTTTTATTTTTCTTTTCTTTTCTCTCTTTTTTCTTTTTTATTATCAACCTTCTTCTCTCTTTCTTTTTCTTTTTTCCTATTCTTTTGTTTTTTGCCCCCTCTTGATTTTTTCCTTCTTCCTTCCTTTTTCTTTTCTTCTCGGCTAATTTTTTCCCCCTCACCATTTCTTCTTCTTCTACTTCTATTTCTCTCTCTCTCTCTCTCTCTCTCTCTCTCTCTCTCTCTCTCTCTCTCTTTTTTCCTTTTTCGGCAAACGAGTCGTCTCTTCTCCTTTGCCAGCCACCTCTCCTACCATCTCTCTCTCTCTCTCTCTCTCTCTCTCCGTAATTTTAATATTATGGTTACATTTTACCCCGCGGGATAATATCGTCGGTACAAAGTGGATATCGCTTCGCTACACTCGGGCCTGGTGACTTTGAAAGTTTTAACGTGGACGTTATAAAATTTTGCTATACCGTTCGGCTTTCTATCTTCTTTTCTCTTTTGTCTTCTCTTTTTGTCTCTCTCTCTCTCTTTCTCTCTATCTTTCTTTTTATCGTTTATATATGTGCATTCTATGTTATGACGTAGGCATAGACAGAAAGATTAATAGATGGATGAATAGAATTAATAGATTTCTTATTCGAACGATTGTATTTATGTTGATTGTTTTTTAATATACTATTTTAATACGAATCGCAAGTTGAAACTTTTTTCTTTGTATTTCGATTTATCTATCCCTTTTAGGTTACCAAAAACTATTGAAAATATCTACGACGAATCGATACACGCACACATGCACACGGCTATATAAATATCTCTAACGTCAATGTAATATTTCAAGCGTTTCGTGTTTCAAAACTTTCTGTATCTATATTGGGAATAAAAAAGAAAAGTAAAGGACAAAGAATATGGTGGCAGGTGTTTCAGAAAGGTTTTCGAAAGCCGATCGACATGAGACGAGATAGATGGTGGATATCTTTTCAAAGAAAATAATGGCGAATATTCGATACTTATTTCTTCAATTTTTTTTACAAACTTTCATATTATATGGTATAATGAGCTCATATAAAACACGTTTTATTCGGTTATTAGTGATTAGAGGGAAAACTTCATTAGGGACGCATTATCTTCATCCCGTTATCAACATATTTCAAAATAAGAAGTATGTATATGCGTGTGTATACACACATACACACACACACACACACATATATATATATAGACTTTACTAATTGATATTATAAAGTTCGATCGTATCAATGGAAAACGATTGGTTGCCAATTCCAAAATGGAATTGGAACGTAATCGTTTGTTCATAATATTAAACCAAGATATTGATATTTTTTTAGGAGGGGGAGTAAAGTGATACGGTTTATCTCGTTCACAAAATGGCTTGGTATTAGACGGATTTACCTTAACGGTAAATTGTATCGCGTTTCTTCAAATTTCTCTTCTCCCCACGATATTACGGTATAAACTTTATAATTTGATAGCCCTCGTCTACTGTTACTTAAGCTTTATACGTGTGTACGTGTATATATATATGGTTATGTACATGTTTATGACAAGGTATACATATATATGTTGTGTGTGTATATATATATATATATGTACTTAGATGTTACAATATATTTATCGCTGTCCATCTCGATGACAGTCACGAGCAATACACATATATATAAGTTTTAAGCAAACGTCCTTCGCGATAGTCGTGAATTACCTACACATATGTATATATATATATATATATATATATATATATATATATATGTCAAACATATATGTATGTTACACGTTGTATTCTTGTAACGGCACAAGTTTTATTGAGGCAACGACCAGAGATCGATTTTCAACGGATTCGTTTTCGATATCTCGCGGAAAGCTAACGTTCCCATGGAGAAAACATATCGTACGAAAGAAAGAAAGAAGAATCGCATTGATAAAACGCGAAAGGAAATACGATTTATTCGACATGCCACTTTTTCCGTTTTCTTCCTCGTTTGCTTTTTTACGCCATTTCCCTGGCTCTAATTTGACGCTTTATGAAAGAAATAAACGAGAAGTAGTAAAACCACCAGTGATTTCTTCTCCTCCTCATTCTTCTTTCCTCTTCTTTTTTTGCGATATCCTATCCACAAATATTATATATACATACATACATATATACATACATACATACATATATATATATATATATATATATATATATATGTATATAGTTTTTTGTCTTCATATTTTTTTATCCCTTGTTTAAACTACTTTCAACGTTCATGGCTCACCTAACAGAGAATTACCAAAGCGAGATCTGATTGGATTTGCGACCCATCTACGCCCGCGAGCGTTCCGTTCGTTCATTATAATGCGACGTACTCTGACGATAGAAGGAGATAGATAGAGTTGCGACAGAGAGAGAGAGAGAGAGAGAGAGAGAGAGAGAGAGAGAGAGAGAGAGAGAGAGAGAGAGAGAGAGAGAGAGAGAGGTACGTTGCATTAATCCTTAACCGGGAGGATGGATGTATAATGCGATTTTGTATAACACAATAATGGATGAGTAGTATTATCTATGTACCCAGAATGGTCAGCGTACCGAGAAGATTGCACAGTTTGTTAGATAAAAGAAAGTGGATTATTTCGTTGTTTTGTATTATAACTCGCGTTCACTACATTGTCGCCAACTACTACTTCTACTACTACTACTACTACTATTATTATTATAACGCAGGCTAAGGGAATTTGAATTCGCGCGCAAATATCGTTCTCGCAACGAAGCCTCGAGATAATGACGATGCTTTAATCGTTCGTAATGCTCGCGCGTATTTTCGGTCGAGTCCGTGAGTTTAGCGAGCAGTTGTTAATGAATCATCACGGTGATCTCCGCTATGAGAGAACGAGCAACAGGATGAAATATTTAACGGGATATTAGCATAAAGCGTGTTAAGTACAACATATAAATAATAATTATAATAATAATAATAATAATAGTAACAATAATGACAAAAACAACAATAACAACAACAACAACAACAACAATAACAATAATAACAATAATAACAATAATAATAATAATAATAATAATAATAATATTGATGATGATGAGGATGATAATGATAATAATAGTAATGATAAATCTGCTGACGATTAAACGTATGATCGTAGCGGTCGGATAACAACAACGTGTACGAAACGTGATTCGAGAATTTACATAGCTTGAGAATCGTTCAAATACATACATATATTTACTATGTGCAATTCTATGGCGTTATCATATTCATTAATGAAGAATTCTTCTTGTTTGCATGAAATTTCCTAGTAAATTGTTCATAGAAAATGAAGAAAGATATAAGTATATAGAAAGAGACGTCTCGATGCGCTCAATTTCTCAAGGATTTTAAATGGGCAATAAGGAAACGTTGATGAGGAAAAAAACGGGATGAGATTCATCATATTTAAGGGAAGAAGGGTATCACTACCATAGTTACGTACGTACCGTACGTACGTACGTACGTACGTATCTAACCTACCTATCTACCGAGAGTAGGAATTATTTAATCGGATTATAACGGATTTTATGGTAGATGCGATTAGTTCAATTCCGATTAAAAGTTTTTGTTCGGCTTTAACCACGTTCGGATTTAATCTTCCCACAACCGTATTAATTTTAAAACGTTCGTTGGTCGGCGATGTTCACCGTTGAGAATGGTAGGAAGAGAACGCCAGTTGAGGAGAGAAGAAGGAGAAAAAAAAAGAAGGATAGAATAAGAGGTGGAGGAAAAGAGCGAGCGAGAGAAAGAGACAGACAGAGAGAGAGAGAGAGAGAGAGAGAGAGAGAGAGAGAGCGAGAGAGAATGGGGTTGGGGGTAAATATCTGTTGCTCGATTCGCGTAAAAAAGACGGCTAATCGCGGTCGAAACGGAAAACGCGAGCTTGTCGCGTTTCGTTCGTATCGCTAGAGAAAGCTTGTTTTAACGAAGAAGGATGATCTCCGACTTTTCTTTTTTTCTTTTTTCTTTTCACTTTTTTTTCAATTTTTTTCTATTTTTTTTTTCTTTTTTTTTCTTGTTTTTTTTTCTTTTTTGTAGCGAAAATTCATATCTCCCCGAATATGCTTTAATATCGCATCGCACGAAAACGTCGGTTACAAAAAAAGAAGAAAGGAAAAAAAAAAAGGAATTTTGTCGGATTTATTTTTTTTTCCCTCTCAGATCGTTCAATAATAAAATTCTTGTAATGTTTAAAACAAAATAAAACAAAACAAAAACAACCCTTTTTGGGGTAATCTCGATCGATTTCCACTTTGTGTCTAACGTAGCCCATCATCTCTCATTTCGTAAAGACAAAGGACAAACATAGATGTTGTTTCTCTTGGGGTAGAAATATACTACGGTACACACATAGGTATAATAATGTAATTAATACGGCGACCGATGGACATCGACCGTTTTTCAATTAGCTTTCATCGATCGAAGTCTATTAACGAGACGAGAGAGAGAGAGTGGAGTCGACCAACTACGATGTTGTAACAACGTTGACGAGTACACTGCAGAGAGATAGAGATGCCTTGACGTTCGCGATAACGAATAATAATATAATTAATTTCGAATTACTACGTCACGGCTTTTGAGGGAAACGTGGCAGAAAATCATTGGAGAAATGTGTCCTCTTCTCTCTTCTATCTCTATTTTTCTCTTCGTTCTCTTCTCACATTCACGTCTTACGAAATTAATTTTCCGCAAGACTTTTTGAGACAAAGTTAGACGCGTTTCTACTTCTATCCCATCTAACATAAGAAAAATGATAAAAGCAACTAAATAGATTTGGAATTAGAAAAATGATAACTTTGAAAGTAAAACACATCGAGGAAAACGCTACCTTTTCCTCTTTTTCCTTCGAGTTACTCTCGTCGAGATTAAAAATTGAAGACGGAAAAAATAAAAAAAAGAAGAAAAGGGGAAAAAAAAAGGAAAAAGGAAATGTCTTCGCTCTTCGTCGTTTTGCGAAAGGAGAGTCGAGAAAACGAGAGAACTATTTCTTTCATGTTTATATGTATAAAGAAATTCATAGCTTACATAAATACATACATACGTACGTACACACAAACATATATACATATATACATACATACATACATATATATATATATATATATATATATATATATGCACGAGCGTATACGAGCGTGCGTATTAAAAAGTCCGAGAGGTTTGAAACTTAATATTTACGGCTCGTTTTTCTTCGTCAATGGACGAACCAAGCGATGGCAGAGAAAGGGGTAAAGCGAAAAGCAAAAGGCAAGCCGACGGTTGGGTACTCGACGTAATCGTCGGTACGCGTAATTTACGGCGGGAGTTTTGAAAGTCTTTAAAGCGTTACGCGGCCTCACTCTGCTCGCATTACTCTTGCCGGTTGGCTCGCTTCTCGATCTTTCGTTATATATCCTCGAGACCACCCTATATAACGAACTACGCTACCTCCTCTTATTTTCTCCCTCATTTATTTTTCTTATTTTCGTCCCCATTTTTCTCTTTCAATCATTTAAACTTTAAATTTAGGTTTTTCACGTTCGATATTAATAGTTTAAAGTTTCGAGACTAATAGTCGATTTAATTAATCATTATAATCGTTTTGAAATAAAACTCGCAAAATGAAGTATCGATCTATGCCAAAGAAAGCAATCACCGACTTTGAAAAGACACTCTTGCGAATCACGACGATCGATCAATCGACTCGACGAGTTTCTTCGGAAAAGTCTCGTCGTTTCGTGTCACCATCGACGACGACGACGACGACGCGCCTTCTTTTCTACCGCAGCGAATAAACGACGTTACAAAGTCGACGGCTCCTGTCGACCAGGACGATTAGTTACGCTGATAGCTTACAAAAATTGATAGAACGGCTTCGTAAACCGAAGTCGTCGAATAGAAACAACTTTGGGGTCGTTGAGGAAGATAGTAAGTAAATTTCGTGAGAAAAAGAAAAAGAAAAAGAAAAAGAAAAAGTTATAACATAACATTTTGTATTGATTTAGGGTTTACGGTTTATTAGAATATATTTATATAAATGTCGGGAGAGATAACGTGATCGGTCAACAATATTGATTTCTTTGTAACCTTGTGTACTTGTGTATTCTGTTTAGCGTGTATCAGTCGCAATTAGATCGTAGCAGGATGAACATCGTACGAGTCATAAGCGTTATAACCTAAATTATATTGTATTTTATATTAATACAAGTAAGTACATATATTCTTTATATTTAAGCAACGTAATCGTTATATTATAGTATATGCTATATATTATATTTAATATGAAAAGAGGCGTAAAAAAAGAAAACACGAAATCACGATCTTTATCGAAGCGAATTTATCGAACGAAATATAATTTTATTCTTACTCCGAGAAATCGCTAAAAATTATACAGAGAGTGAGACAGGTATATATTTATAAATATATATTGTAGAAGCTCGCAGGCGTAAATTATAATAACGTGGCCATCGACGCGTATTATGATTCTGTTTTCGTGATAACATTTTTCATGGATTAACGGAGGCGCTGTTTATGCATGCCAACAAAAAAAAAAAAAAAAAAAGAAAAATCTCATGGTCCAGAGGCTATCGAACGAATCGAAAGATATTTATAACGCATGGCAATTTTTCGGAAAATTCGCGCCGTACTCATGTGACTGCGTTGTTTTTCATATATTATATATACATACATACATATATATATATACATATACACACCATATACATACATTCGAGCTTCAGGGGCTGCGATCGGAAGATAGCAAATGGATTTTCGAACACGATAGCGCATCAGTCGAAGAGAACTACGAGAACTACTCTTTTATATTTATTCGCTCGGTTTACTTTAGCGAGGAGGAAGAAATAAAGTAAGCAAGGAATTCGCGAGACGCGTAGCGAGCACTTTGAAAATATTTCCACTCGTGGAAATATATATATATATATATATATATATATATATATATATATGTATAAATGTATATATAAGTTCTCTAAAGAAACAAGTAAATAGTATAGAGATATCGAAAAACGTAACGCGTTCTGCGATACGTCTGCACGCTTTTTCGAACGACTTCGAATGAAACGTTTCTCTCTCTCTCTCTCTCTCTCTCTCTCTCTTTCTTTCGCACTCTGTCTCTTTCATATATCGAGCGATAAACGCGAGCTTGAACTTTATCGCTTATCTCGTGACGCGACACAGTTAGCAACGAAATGTAATGGCTCGAACGGATACTCGAGGTTGACATCGGGAACGAGAGAGACAGAGATAGAGATAGACAGACAGATGGATAGATAGATAGATAGATAGAGAGAGAGAGAGAGAGAGAGAGAAGTCGCGCTTTTCGCTGACGTAATCGGCCGTTCTCGCGACTGTCGAAGCGGTTAACTCTCGTGGTATCGAAATTCCAAGGAGCTTGAAATCCCTCGCTTTCGAAGATTTACATGCGCCGCCGCATTCTCCCGATCGCTACAACAACGACAACAACGACAACAACGACGAGGACGACGACAAGGACGACAACAAGGACGAGTACGGCTTCGACTCCGACCTCGAAAAGCTCGACGACGCAAACAAGAAGCAATTCGCTTCTCTGCCTTGAGTTTGCTGTTTATGGGACTACAAGTGGTAGTGTGCCGTTTGTGCTCTTCCTTCCACTTCTCTTTTTCATTTTTCTCTTTTTTCTTTTCCTTTTTTTTCCTCTCTCCTTTTCCTTTCTCTCTCTCTCTCTCTCTCTCTCTCTCTCTCAATATCTCTCTTTCTCCGTTTCTCTGCTTCTATCTTACGCAGAAAACATCCTCCAGCAAACTCAGACGACAACGAGGACGAGAACAGCGCGTAGAGACGATAAACGCCTCGAGGTAGATCGAGTTATTTATATATCCCTTTTTCGTCGCCGACAAAGCGTTTCTCTACTCTTGCTTTGCGAGCACGAAACGTGACTCTCGAGTGTCGTACCACATTTTATGGGGTTTCTTCAAATTAAAAGAAGCACGTAGGTAGATAGAATAAGTACCTATATATATATATGTATATATATATACATACATACATATATGCATACATATGCATACATACATCTATATATATATATATATATATATATATATATATAATGTATACATACGAGATCGAACGGTAGATATATTTGACGTCACAGATGTTTAACTTTACTCTAGTATTGTAGTTCATTCTAAAAAAAAAAAGATGACTATGTCGTAGGTATTCCCAGAGAGAAAGAAAGAGAGAGAGAGAGAGAGAGAGAGAGAGAGAGAGAGAGACAGAAGTGCTTTCACGAAGTCTCCAAGCGATCGTTAAAACGATTCGCGGTAGGACCGCAAATTCGATGCGTTGAATTATCGAGCGATAGCGGAACGCGATTAAAGCGAGCGAAGCGAGCACCGGCCTGTGCAATGACGCCACCCGTATGATATATTAAATCATAATTTATGGCATTTGTAATTTCGTCCAAGCTATCGCATTTTCCAAAGCCGTGCGACCTGCCTGCCGCTCGTTCGGGTTGGTCATAGCGACTGAATCTCTCCCGACGATTCCACGGTTTAATCAGATTAAATTCGTGATTTGAACGCGAAACGAGGGGAGAGATGCTGCGAGTCATGCGAATGCTTTTGTTACTATTCTGGGAGGATCGATGCACGTTTTGTATATAACAATAAGAAAAATGTGTTGATATTAAGGAAATGGAACAAATCATTTCTGATCGAGATCGGTTTCAATTCGCGATCAAATTGCCTAATCGTTTTCTAATATGTTTTCCTTTAGATTTCTTTTCTTTTTTTTGCTCATATCATTTTTATTAGACCATTCATGCATTCCCAATTATTTCTTTTCTTCGTACATGTCAATTCGTACTCTTTTGTCAATTCATTTTTTGTTCTTTTTTTTTTCACGTACGCTATACACGCAAATTAATAAAAATTAAAAAACAAAGAAATATTCTTTTTTATAAACTTGCAAGGCTAATGGTTCTGGTACACGTATAAAATAAGTTATTTTATTTCTCTCTCTCTCTCTCTCTCTCTCTCTCTCTCTCTTTTCTCGTCTGTTAGTAAGATCGACTTCTCGGAAATTACTTCTTTGAAATAATGTTACGTGCTGTACCGTTATACTCCTCTTAGTAATTTAATTTTGTCTTTTCTCTCTGTCTGTCTGTCTGTCTCTTTTTCTTTCTCTCTCTCTCTCTCTCTCTCTCTCTCTTTTTCTTTTTATCGTTCTCTTTCAACCGACGCAGTTTTCTTTCTCTCGCGATACTAATTATATAATTTTTGTTTTGACGCCATGAAAAAAATAAGGAAAAGAAAGAAGAGAAGGAAAGAGAGACCAAGATAGATAGAGAAGCTCTTTCGCGTTGCAGCTGCTCGCGAGTACTCTGACGTAATTGCTCAGCTTTGACGAATCAATCGGTCGAGCGCGTTCGCGTTGCTGTTTCTGCAATTCAAATGAGAACTTTTTGCTTGCTCCGCCCGTTCTCTCGTCGACTTCGAAGCTTTTCTTTCCGTCTCCACGTTCGTTCGCTCGCATTTACGTGTCTCTCGTACGAGTTTTCCCGCTGAGAACGTAGAGGATATCGAGGAACTATGCGAATCGAATATTCGCCTGTGATTTCAACTAAATTCTGACATTTGCGGCACACACACACACACTAACACACATACACAGACATACGTACAACTGTGCGCAAGCACACTTTGCGCTAAAATCTTTCTCATCCCATCTCGAGATTCTTTATTCTTGAAATGTGAAAGAAATTAAGTTTACGTGCGTCCGATTGAAAATTCGTTTTTGACTGATTTATTAAATTATATCCTTGCGAATTGATACGATTGTTCTCGAATAATTTACGAGTAATTTCTCGAGACAAATTTACGAATTTTCAATCAATAGATAGGAATAGAATATTTGATAGAAAATTGTGTCTGTTCTTGTTTTTCTTCTCATGTGTTTTTTTTTTTTTTTTTTTTTCTTTTTTTGCTGCAAACATCCAACGAACACATAATGTATTCGTGCAGTAATAAATGAAAAAAAAGAAACAAAAAAGAAAAGAAGGAAAGAAAGAATGAAAGGAGAAGATGAAGAAAAACTTGGGATCAAAAGATACAGTGAATCCCGTCGTCCTCGAAGCTTCTCGTCCTCTCGTCGTTCGTAACGTGCATCCTTAATACGAAGGCGTTACCAAAGTGGGCGTTACACACGTACGACGAAAATTTATGGTGTAAGCTCCTTCGAATCGACGTACCTGGGCTTTGCTGAAATTCTCAAGTGATCAGCGCGTAGGAAGTTCGCCGGATATTCCGAATTCCTAATGCAATTCACGTAGAGACTAGAGCGCCTCTGGGAAATGTACCCAGTCGCTATGTGTGTATACTTGTACGCACGAACACGCTTGCGACCGCATAGTGAGTAAGAGAGAGAAAGGAAAATGTGTGTACATATATATATATATGTATGTATGTATGTATGTATATATATATATATATATATATATATATATATATATATATATATATATACACGTTATATCTATCTCAAGCCGTACACGTTGCTTTCCTCCTGCAAGAAGGAGGTCGTAAAGCGAGGAATAATCATTTTCTGCGAGAGAAGTGTTGGAAAGTCATACAGATGTATACGTATGTGTATGTGTGTGTGAATGTATGTGTAAGAGAAAAAGATACATAGATAGTTAGATAGATGGATAGATAAATAGATAGATAGGTAGATAGGTAGCTAGATTGAAATAGAAAAAGAGAGAAATAAAAAAAATAGGTTGGTGAACGAAAGGGAGAGGCTATAGAAATAGAGGTGGAGAAGGTTGAAGAAAATTCGCAGAACCGTACTAAAAAAGTTAACCAGCTTCAAGACTCGAGCTTTTCCCCTTTTCGTCGTTACGACTACGTGTCGTATACAGGAGCACCACCAGTCTCGTAATTCGTGGTACAAAGCTGTAAACGGGGTGAGTGAAGAGGGCTGCTAGAGGGTAGAAAGGAACGCGTTCCTGCGTTGAAAAATACGTCGAGAGCGTAGAAACGAGCTGGCTTTTCGTTCTCGGTGCTTCTACGCAACCTCTGTCCACCTTTACACGGTCTTCTGCGTCTTCGTTTGTTTCTACAAAAACGCTCGTTCTTTTTTGTTTTCTCTCTCTCTCTCTCTCTATTTATATATATGTGTATATATATATATATATATATATATGCTTATATATATATATATGTTTTCATTTATGTTCTTTCGCGGTGAGAACTCGTATGGGATAAAGAGGCTCGATTATTTGTCAACTTCTCCCGTGAGAATTTCTGCTTTATACGCGATTCAACCAAGTATTTTTTCTTTTTTCTTTTTTCTACGTCTCTTTAATTTTGTTTTTTCGACAAGTTGGACAAAATTAATTCGTTCTTTTTAAAAATACATTATTATTACTATTATTATTATTATTACTATTATTATTATTATTATTATTATTATTATTATTATTATTATTATTATTATTATTATTATTAGTAGTAGTAGTAGTAGTAGTAGTAGTAGTAGTAGTAGTAGTAATAGTAATAGTAGTAGTAGTAGTAGTAGTAGTAGTAGTAGGAGTAATAATAATAGATGTAGTTTTTTGTTCCTCAACATCACGTGTCATTCTCTTGACACATGTACATGAATTTAGATAGATAGATACGTGAACATGTTTACGTAAGCCGTTTTTCTCGTCATCTTTCACTTGTTATTATCACCCTTGCTCGTTTTTTCATCCGATAATGGAGCAATTATCTGAAGTCTCCGACATTGCGTCGTCCTGATCGTATAGTCGTCGTTAATAAATTTCCGTGAAAGGACAGCATCGTTTATAATAAGCCGTTGAAAGGATCAAAGGTTCTTCCTTTTTAGCTTGGCGCCAAGCACGAGCAGGAGCAAAAGCAGGAGTAGAACGGAGCGTGCACCCAATCGATTCGACAAAAAATTCCTCTCTCCCTCTTTCTCTCTCTCTCTCTCTCTCTCTCTCTCTCTCTTTCTCTCTCTCCCTTTCTCTCTTTCTTTTCATTCATAAACACATCGAAGCTGTACTTAAACTTTGCTTTAGGAAGTTGGTACTTACTTTTTTTTCAAAGTTAGAACACAAGCGTGCCACTATTTTCCTTTTGTTTTTCTTTTTCCCTTACCTTTTTTTCTTTCTTTCTTTCTTCTATTTATTTATTTTTTACATTTTTCCACGCTTTTTTACCCAATCTTTTCATTGCTTCTTTTCTTCCTTCCTTCCTTCCTTCTTTCTTCCTTTTTTCTTTCTTTCTTTCTTTCTTTCTTTCTTTCTTTATTTCGTTGCACTAGGAATTACGAGCTCCTCCCCCTTTGCTCGTTGAAGAGAGCTCGATGCTCGGATATCGTTCTATAAAAGCTTTTCGAGTGAAACAAGAGGGGTCTCTCTCTCTCTCTTTCTCTCTCTCTCTCTCTCTTTCTCTCTCTCTTTGGACGGGGACGATTCTCGATGGTCGAGCCATCGCCTTCGAAAGCGTGGAAGATCCGATGCGGCGGAAGCACTTTGTACGTTTCCTGTCGGACCCTTTTGCCTCTCTTCCCTCTCCGTCCCTTTCACTCTCACTCTCCCTCTCCCTTCCCCTCCCCTCCCCATCACTCCCTCTCTCTCTCTTTGCTTCTTTTTAGTTGACAGAAAGAAAGATGTAGACATATCGTAGAAAACGGTGCGTAGGATATACCTACCACCAGTTGGGATACAAAGAGAACGAACGAGGAGAGAAAAGCAAAGCAGCAACCCTCGGACGTCGTCTTTTCATAAATTTTTACAATAAGCCTTGCACGAGACGCAGTTAATAGACCAAGAAGGAAAACTACATTCCTTTTTTTTATGCTACGACATTAAAACACGCGTAGGTTTGCTTTTCTATCAATGGCGTTGAATTATAAAAATGAAAACGAAAGAGAGAAAAAAAAAGAAGCATTCCTTCCTCCTCCTACGGTTTTTTTATTCGACGAATTTTCTTGACGAACGATTCTTTTACGTATATATTTTACTTATATATGCACGTAAGATTTTACGTATATATGTACGTATAATGCACATGAGAAAAATATTCTTTATGAAATAATTATATGCACGTATTATCTTTTTTCTCTTCTTCTTTTTTTTTTTTTTTTTTTTTTTTTTCTTTTTTATTCTACGTTTATGTCATACATAGACAAAGCGTACATATACGTACTTAGAACTTTGGATACGTAGAACCGTAACGTCTCTCGCCGCAATTAAGATTCGTTCAAAGAAAGAGAAGAACGCGTCGTCGCGAGACTATTCCTTTGTCTTTTTCTCTCTCGAAAAAAAATATTCATCGGGAAAGCGCTTGCGCGTACAAGATGATCCTTTGCATTTCTCAAAGGGTGGAAAAGAGGGAGACAGACAGGCAGAAAGAGAGAGAGAGAGAGAGAAAGAGAGAGAGAGAGAGAGAGAGAAAAGAAGAGAAGAGAATAGAAAGATATAGCAAAGGGAAAGCACTTCGTAAATTTTCTAAAAGAACGCGCTCTCGGAAAAACAAAGGAGACATCCTCCTACTTTGGTCATAGGCACTTTTCTTACTATGAAGGGATCGTTGAAAAACTATTCTTTCTCTCTCTCTCTCTCTCTCTCTCTCTTTTTCTCTTTTTCTTTAGTTGCTTTTCCAAACCTCGTTTCGCTCTCTTTTTTCCTTTAAGACATTTTTAGCTGATAACATTTCCACGATCGTAATTAAGAATGTTTCAGACTGAGTTCACTTTTTCTACGAAGAAACGCTTGCTACTTTTTCGATTTGGTAGCTTGAAATTAAAAGATAGTGAGAGAGAGAGAGAGAGAGAGAGAGAGAGAGAGAGAGAGAGAGAGAGAGAGAAAGAGAGAGACGGACAAGGGTGCACGCGCGTTTAATCGGTTTTCGTATCGGGACGAAAGAAAGAAGGCCTAAAACACGAGGGTAAACCAACTAAAAATAGATTTGGCTTTAACGTGCCGAAATGGAGGCGAGTGGAGGGGAGGAGAGAGGTTAGGAAAGAGGGAAAGGAAATTAAACCTAGATTGTCGAGCGTTCTCCGTAAAATGGCACAATCCGATTATCGAATATTACGCTCCTCGGAAGGAGAGAAGAAAAGAAAAAGAGAAACGGGGAGAAACAGAGAGAGAAAGAGAAAGAGAGAGAGAGAGAGAGAGAGAGAGAGAGAGAGAGAGAGAGAGTAGGAAATGTAAAGCCGATCTTTACATTTTTTTATTTCCTTTCACTCCCTCCCTTTGATTCTTTATCTTCAATGTTACGATTCGATCACGCGACACTCTCCCCCTTCCCCCTCCCCCACCTCTTCCTCCCAATGTCTTTCAATAAGTCTAGATTTAGCCATGTGAGTCACGTAGCTAATAATACACACATACATATATACATATATCAATCGAGACATTTGATTAATAATCAAAAAAAAAATTTATCTTCATAAAGATCTCTACGATATATCTTAAATGTTTTAAACAATTATCTATAATAATGAAAATTATTGAAAGTCATGGATAATTAATTCGTTCGAATAAACGTCCAATTATAATTTCTAAAGGTAAAATGCAATCGAAAAAACAATAAGTTCTCGTAAAATTTTAATAAAAGTATTACTGTGAGTTAAAAGAAATGCTAGTAGTCAATTCTAAGAGTTAGAACGAGATAGTTCTTATATCGAAGGATTTCTTTACAAAGAGAGGTGGAGTCAAAGCCGGGATCTAGAGAGATTCTCGATCGACGATTTTCCAGACGTTCGATCTAATCGAAAGTCGCGATAGACGGAATCCGCCTCTCGTCTTTCGAATATCACGCGTCACGGCTTTCATAGAGAAGAAAGAAAGAAAGAGATAGAGATAGAAAGAGAGAGAGAGAGAGAGAGAGAGAGAGTATGCGACAGAGGGAGGCGACAAAGAAGAAGAAGAAGAAGAAGAAAGAGGGATGGAGAAGAAGCGGGAACGAGGGTGAGGGGGAAGGAGGGAGAAAGTTAAAGTGAAAAAGGAAAAAAAGGGAGAAAAGGTTCGTTGAGGATGCGTATCTACGCTCGCACTCTCGAAAGCGAATATAAAGTGAAAGCACTCGGAGTGCGTTTCCTGTGTCGGCTTGCATGTACCCTTCTCTATAAGAGAGACGCGTTAAAATCGAACGGGAGCGGACGTACTATACTCTCCCTTTCT
This sequence comes from Vespa crabro, assembly GCF_910589235.1. NCBI lineage: Eukaryota > Metazoa > Arthropoda > Insecta > Hymenoptera > Vespidae > Vespa > Vespa crabro. Next base: position 7,921,415 of record NC_060964.1, read on the forward strand.
ATCGTCTTCCCTCTTATTTCTCTCTCTCTCTCTCTCTCTCTCTCTCTCTCCCTCTCTCCCTATCTCTCTCTTTCATGTTCATAGTACTTCACGCAGGATAGTCACACTCTTACACATTGCTATACCAGCAAGTAACACGCGTGCTGCAAGAAGGGCAGACCGTTTGAAAAGTCCTTAAAATTTAATGCAAAGCTCCGACTCTACTTCCAACGTTTGTACCGTGTACGCGATGGGATTAGGCGAAAGGGCTTGTAAAGAGGGTCGGAGGGAATGGAAATGATAGATAGAGAGAAAGAGTGAGAGGGTTGGGACAGTACGGCGGGGAAAGGATATCTCTGGTATTATCCCATACAGAAGTCCGAGTTTGCATTAAACGAGCAACGGTGAATACATCGGTCCAGAAAAAGATAAAGCCTCTCGAAAGCTGTAAAGCTCGAAGGTAGTGGTTGGATACCGTCGCGTCGGTACATTGCGGAACGATTTCGACTCTGTGTAGGTGAGGTGGATAGAGAGATGAGGACTCGATGAATGGAGACGTCTACTCTACCGGAGGGGGAGGATGAATCCGGGTGCAATGTTCGAGGGTGCGTGGAAAGCGAGGATCGAGATTCGAAAGGTGTGCCTTCGTCCTTTCGTCTCGTTTTCTCTCTCTCTCTCTCTCTCTCTATCTCTCTCTATCTATCTCTATCTATCTCTATCTATCTATCTTTTTCTGTCTCTCCTTTTTTCTTTTCCTTTTTTTTCCTGGCAGAGGATCAGATTTTTGATTAGGCCTTGCAGTCAAGAGAGATGATAGGACGTCGAAGATGTCTCTCGAAATTGAAAATCGCGATTCAGGATGATAGATATATATAGCTTCATATATATATGTGTGTGTGTGTGTGTGTGTGTGTGTGTGTACGTATACCTATGGCGTAATTATGTAAATATATTCTAAAGTGATATTCTAAAATAGTAGTATGATTAATTAACCATCTGAAATTTGTATAATAAAATGATCTCGAGAGAAGTCACGTAGAAAGGACAGCTAACAGAGGGGATTAGGGGGAGAAAGAAGAAATTTTCTTCGTCGACAAATCGACGGGACTTCCTCTCTCTTTTTATCTCTCCCTCTTTCGTAGTTTAACCAACGTCAAACTAGCTAGATCCTAGCGTGAACTTTTCACTTCGGCTATTTTATATGTCTCGAACTTTTCAAATAGGCCTTTTCAAGAGAAACTCGAAATTCTCTTCAGCCATTTTATTAAAGGGTCTATTGACTTTTTAAATGACGCCACGTTCGAGAAGTAAAAAAGAGAGAGAGAGAGAGAGAGAGAGCTTTTTTACTTTGAGCATTTTTATTACTCTATCCACCGATGGTGGAGATTTTTATCGTCGAAACGACGACTCTTGGTAGTGGCTACAAAATACTTTCCCGGTCCGCTAAAATTTTCACTTTACAATACTCGTAAAGCTGGGAAAAGTTGGCAAGACGAAAAGAGAGAGAGAGAGAGAGAGAGAGAGAGAGAGAGAGAGAGAGAGAGAGAGAGAGAGAAAAGTAAGAAAGAGAGGACCAAAGTCCGATATCAGAGTATAGTTATCCTATAGAGCTTGACTATACGTGGATCCTGATATCGTGGCAGTCCGTGGAAACTGTATATAAGCCGATTACGAGTCGGCTTTCGCATTCTGCCGCGGGACACAATTCCGTGCTCTGTTTCGTATTAACGCGTAAAACGGCACTTGCGAAACGATGTCGGATCGTAACAGAGATGGGTCCACTCGTAGAATTGTTTATTTAAACGACGTCGACGACTACGACGACGACGGCTACGACGACGACGAAAATTCGCTTTTCGAGAAAATGTTTTTGCACATATGTATGTATGTATATATATATATATATGCGTGTGCGCGTGTATGTGTGGATTGCGTGTGTAATAGTAACGGAGTTATCCACTAGTTGGAATTTCACCCAAATATCCGAGATCTCTGTCTCTGTATCAAATCTCTCTCTCCCTCTCATTCTTTCTTTCTCTTTGGATCTATGGATCTTTGATTAATACTATTGTACTTGTATCAGGATTAAAAGCATTCGATTGCATTTCCGTGTAAGCACGACACTGGCAATGATTTAGGGAATCATTAAAGGTTCCAAGCTATCACTTTCAACATCTTTTTGTTATTTGTTCATGAGAAACCTGTTCGCTTCGATACGTTCTCTCTTTCCGATCGATGTAGTGCAAGAGTAAATATATACCTACATGTATATATATATATTTGTTTGCTTCTTCCACGTTGGACATTATCAATGGGAAAAGGAGGCGAGATGTGGATTAAGGAAGAGATAGATAGGTGAATGGATACGTTTATTAATTTTCTATATAAAACGTTACAAGTTTTAATTCTACGATTTAAGATATTATCGATAGAAAAAGGAAACGAGAGATGATAGAATGTGTTAGCGTTAGGTGTGTACAAAAGATAAATGATAGAAAACGAAATTTTTCGGGTGCTTGAAAGCGGGAGGAAAATCGTCCCCAGTGTGTGTCTTTTTTTTATCCGCAACAAAAAATTTGCAGCGCGTAAGGAAAATGACTAACGGGACGACCACACATACGTCAGGTCTTTTTTCTCTCTTCTCTCTCTCTCTCTCTCTCTCTCTCTCTCTCTCTCTCTCTCTCTCTCTCTCTGTCTGTCTGTCTCTCTGTCTGTTTGTCTCTCTGTCTGTCTGTCTCTCTCTCTCTCTCTATCTGTCTCTCTGTCTGTCTCTCTGTCTCTCTCTTTCGATCAATTACCTTCGAAATGGAAGCGAGCCGTTTCGAACCGTTCGAATGTTCGGCACGTAGCACGCTTCGCTTTTAACGAGTACAGGAGAAGAATAATTTTAAAAGTTGGACGCTTCCGGCACGGCGCGCCGGGCAAACACAAAGCGAATTTCGAGTTAACGCCGTCGAAATGTTCTCTTGGTTTTACGAATGGCGAAGAAGAGGACGAAACTCTCTCTTTCCCCGCCACACCACCCCCTCCACCTTTCTCTCTGTCTGTCTCTATTTATCTATCTCCCTTTTTCTGTCTCTCGCGCTCCCGCTCTCTCATGTTTTATTTATTTATTATTATTTTTTTTTTTTTTTTTTTTTTTATTTCGTAGTTTTATTTTATCGTCGAAAACAACATTTTTCTTTGCCATAGCATCTCGATTTTCTTTGTAGTTGCTTTTACGTTCGATCCTCGCGAACGAAATAAATTATTTGCGAACGTTTTATGATAGATAAGCAGATTGTAAGGTCGACTATGTAATGTGCCAGGATTTGGGTTATCCGAGTTTCAATTATCCGGATCTCCGATCACCCATACTCTCCTTCTATCCATTCTATCGGTTGGATTACTCCTTAACGCAATGAACGAACGAAGAGAGAGAGAGAGAGAGAGAGAGAGAGAGAGAGAGAGAGAGAAGGAAAAGGAGAGAGGTGCCTATGTTCTACCTAGGTCAGTCTCCAAATAGCCTCTATTTGGCGTTGGAAATAGCGAATATCGTCATACAGAAAGATACATAGATAGACGAGAGAGAGAGAGAGAGAGAGAGAGAGAGAGAGAGAGAGAGAGAAAGAGAAGATTCATCCTTTCAATGCTTTCACTTACCCACGTTCGATTTTCTTTCGATCATTGATTTTCTTCGTTACAATTACAAACGATATTCACGTGGATATTAATAATCGAAATGAAGGTAACATTCAGCAAAATATATACATATATATATATATGTGTGTGTGTGTGTGTTTGTATGTGTGTGCATGTGCGTGTTTATATATAGAAACTAACTATCTATTTACATATCGCGATGAACGAAACAATTGAATTATTATCGTCGCATAAAATTTTATTATAGATTTATCCAAAAATTAAACATAGCAATAAGCTGTAATTACGGAGAGAGGCAGGGTGAGGAGAGTGGGGTTGGGGGAGTGGGGTGGGTTGATGGTGAGGGAGAGGGAGCAAGGCAATATGATTTGTTGTCGCCTCTTCCTCATACGTTCAGTTCGAAATTGTTCATATTCCTCTACAATATGTACGTACATTAATTTATCTTGTTAAAACGTCCAATAAACCGCTCGCGCGAATTTATCGCGTACGTGCTCGCGCACTATCGAAGGACATATATTGTAGTGCGCGCGAGAGTGCAATTCGTTCTCTCTCTCTCTCTCTATTCCTCTTACACACTCAAATACATTACATACATGCACAAACAATCTATTTTTTTCTCTTTCTCTCTTTATCTCTCTCTCTCTCTATCCCTCTCTCTGTCTCTTTCACTATGCATGGATTTTCCATATGTGTTATGCACCCACGCGTGGCATCATACAAAAAGCTCTCCTCCCATTAAAACAAACGTTGAAAATGAGTATTAAGTTAATTTTTGACCTAATAACTCGCTCTTGGATGCAAAAACACGGACGCATAGGATCGGCGATCGGACGAGACGGCACGTTTCTCATGTTTTATTAAAAATAAAATGAATACGGACAGCGTATATACCATTCGTTCGTTCGTTCGTTCGTTCGTTCGTTCGTTGCGATCGAATTCGCCGAAGCGGAAATTCATTCGAATGACACACGGAACGACGAAACGGACGATCGGGAATAGCAAAGTGGAGAATGGGATGGTGAGGCTGGTTACAGAGAGAGAGAGAGAGAGAGAGAGAGAGAGAGAGAGAGAGAGAGAGAGAGCGAGGGAGAGAGAGAGAGGAGGAAACTGGACCAATCCGATTTCCGATCGAGCGAGAGGTCCACCAAAGATTATTTTCGAGGGATTAACGAACGAGTTCGCGACTCATCGTAGATCCTTACTTCTGCTTATCGACTCGCTGATCGCTCATCAATACTCGCAAAAGCCGAGAATCTACGTTCCGTTTGCCATAAGCCGTGAGTACCGACCATGAGAGAATATAGCGTTAAAACGTTAGATTTACGATTGGCTAGTGTCCCTCCCCTCATCTCCCACTCTGGCTCTTGTGGAGTGGAATCGGATGGTGCCGCTGTTACTGCTGTTACAGTGCTGTTACTACTTGCTCCTGGCAAAACCATAGATTTACGTTTTCACGAGCGACGATGTGTTAATCGTGTCGGTAAAACGGGTGGAGCGCATTAAACTGTTTAGAAGCGACAGAAGTAAATGTCTGATCAATTTTTACGAGTCCCGTTTCTCTTCTCTCTTTCTTTTACCTTTTTTTTTTTTTTTTTTTTTTTTTCGAAAAAGCTAGTTGTTCATTGAAAAACTGTCATCGACAGTGTTTTAATCGACGAACGAAATATGATACTGACTTTTTTCTTTTTTTTCTTTTTTTTCTTTTTTTTAATTTTTTAATTACAATAGGATTTACGTATTATGTCATTTTTGTGTAGAATTATTTATCACGAAATATACGTGCTATATTTATTTCTTTTTCTCTCTGTTTCTTTTTTTTTTTTTTTTTTTCTTTTTTTTAATGAACTACTCCAACATAACGAATATTTGAAGAGACATATAAACGAAAATTGTCATCATCCATTAATAACATTTTGTTTAATTATTTCGACAACTTTTATATTATTGTCGAATGAAAAACACAATTTTTTTGTTATATGTTAATTCTATTAAGAAATACTCGAAAAATATTTTTGGACGATGAACGCTATTGTTCCCACGGCAGTAATGTGTAGTACCTATCGTTGAAATTTTAATCGTTAATATATACTGATCGATCGCAATCGCTGATGAGTATTCACTTCGGTAATAATTAATCGACGAATTGTACGATACGATAACATGGGCCATGTAAAAGCAAAAATGTGCGATTATCGGAAAACATAGCGTGAAACCTAATTAGTCTAAATTAAGCGAACGTTATACGAGCTTAGAAAGTACATTGGAGTTATTATGCAGGTGCATGAACGTTAATCGATTTAATCGATTAAATTACGATTCTCCTATGGCGTTACGTTTTAATGTTGCTATCATTTTGGCTTGTTGATTTGTAAACATTAATATCAAAAAGGATTACTACTTGTTTACAAGGTTGTAATAACTTTCGTTGTTATAAGCTTTACGCATTAAGTATTGATCGATATAAATATTGCATGTTTGCGAAAATTTAGGGACTGGAAAGATCTAAATAGGAAGAATAAGAATCTACGATAGATACTTCCAAATTGTTGACATTAATGACTCCTCGATCCGATCGTAAACGAATCGAAACGATCGTAAACGATTAATTATTATCACGTTATTTATAGGAAAACATTCACAGGAAATACATTACGTTTAGTATGTACGTTGACTTTTCGAAAGTTGAACGAATCGTGAAATAAAAGGAGTATAATTGATTTACTATTTCGATTTATTTCATTTTTTTTTTTTTTTTTTTCATTTCTTTTTCTTTCTGTTTTTTCCTTATAACTTCGTCGATATATTAGGAAATTATATTGCAACGTTTTTTCTTTTTTATTTTTCTTTCTTTACTTTTCTTTTTTTTCTGTTCTTTTGCAATATACCAACGATAAAAGTACAAACGAAAGTAATCTCGGGAACGAGCTTTGCGAAGCATATAAATTTGTATTCTATCGGTATAACGCAGAGATATGTTATATCGAGGTTCCCCTTTTGTTGGATAGTACAAAGCGCTTCGATATGACAAAAGAAACTTGGGAGATTTCCATCGGCGCATTGTCTACTTTCGAAAGAACAAGAGGACCAAAAAGTTGACCGAGCTGTCGTATAACGTTGGAACAATGATGCTAAGAGCCTAACGTCATTCCGATATTATAGCAAACATATCATACATTATATAAGTACGTACACATTGTAGATATCTCGAGAAAGTAAGTAGAGACTTTTGTTGATAGAGTCGATATCTATTTTTCTTTTAATTTAGTAATTTAAATGCGTAGTTTCATCTTTCTCCTTTTTTTTTTTTTTTTTTTTTCTAATATTTTAACGATATTTTCAATTCGATCGATCATTCATCTAATGTTTTTCATATATTATCCAATATCGTAAATAATACCAGTACCAAAATATTTTCGAAAACATATATGTGTATATATACGTATGTATATACGAGAATAGCGACAAATAATATGTTTCAACAAGAAAGTTCGCGAATACATTAGCGCATAGTGAGTTGTGGAGAATAGTAAGTGAGCATGGGTATATGAACCAGCAAACCTATGGTTGTTTCATTTGGAATTATGTAGGAAACTCCATTACCGTGTTTCGCGCGTGTCGACCGTATCTTCATTATACTTTCGGCTGTTGAGAGCGTTATTCCTAGTCGAATGTCTCGAATTCGCGAGTAACTCGCAAATCGGATAGGAGTTCACCTTCGAACGAGTTAAATTTGACCGGTGAAATGTTGGAAGGGAAACATAGAGAAACAGAGAGAGAGAGAGAGAGAGAGAAAGAGAGAGGGTGGCCGAGGGTTGTGGCAGCAAGTGATCGATGTAAAATTGATCAAAACCGTCGTCTCTTTGTGTTATTTTCACTCTGACGAAATTTGGATAATTAAGCGTGAAACGAGTACGGGCCATTAAACAATACGTACAATTTGCTCGAGTTTTTGGCCGATGGTGGGTCAACGGTCGACGTATCGTAATTAACAAGAGACGGTATAAACTCGTACGTTAGATTTCTTTTTTTTTTTTACTTCTCTTTTTTTTTCTTTTTTTCTTTTTTTTTTTTTTTTTTTTTCTAACGATTCGACATGACCAAAAGTACGTTGTAGGTTTTGTAACGGGAGTAGGCAAAACAAAGTTTTCCATTTAGTTTAGTTTCTCTCTCGTTTTCATTTCGCCATTCGAGAATATTTCACCGAAGTGAACTATCGATAAATGGAACTTCGTATTAAAGTATTCAAAAGCGTAGCAGAGAGTTATCTACGCACAGTTGCTAAATTATGATTCGTGAAGATAGCAGAAGTGCGTTTTGTTGATTTTCTTTTTTAATTGTTTTTTGTTTTTTTCCTATTTTTCTTCTTTGTTACATACTCCTTTTACTCTTTTTCTTTTTTCTTCGTTTTCTTTTTAATATTACTCCACCTAAATACATTTTCAACAGAATAGTTTGAGAGAGGAAGGGAGGAAAAAAAAAAGGAAATAATCGACGTCTTCGAGAGGTTCTTCGCGTACGTTGATGTAACGAAGAGAATCGTGTATGCGAGTACCGAGGATATAAAAATTTGATAGTGAGGCTCGTTTGATCGAGGAAACGTTACCTCCCTAAGCTATTCGCGTCACGGATACAGAGAATTACGAGATCGAAAGAGCGACGCTCGTAAAATTGTCGAGTTTATTGATCGCATCTCTCTGCAAAAATATGCATTCGTTGCGGATAAACTGCAGTCGACGCCTAGCTACGTTGAAGAAGAGACGAAAAGAGAGAGAGAGAGAGAGAGAGAGAGAGAGAGAGAGAGAGAGAGAGAGAGAGAATAAAAACCAACGTATACCGATACACATCGAATGTCTCTTTATTATTAATATGCAGTCGTACGGATGATTAAACGCGGCTTTACAGTCGTATTGGACGATAATTATTTGCGGCATAGTCATACCATGCCGATTTTCAAAACCGCAATCGACGCGTTTCATACATGCCACTCTCCGATCCTCTCTCTCTCTCTCTCTCTCTCTCTCTCTCTCTCGCTGTTTCGAGCTTAACCAAACGTAATCGTCCCGCTTCTACTATATTCTCCTATTCTCTTTCATGCTTCGTATCTCGTAGTTTCGCGTTTTAACTCCATGTTAAACATTCCTCAAACAAAGGACATTTTTTTTATTTGTGATTCGAAGAAAATTTCATAATCATTTAATAAAGCACATGTGAACTATGTGTGTGTATATATATATATATATACACACACATACGTATATTGTTTAACTAACACAAAACAGGCAGAGTACAGTATGATACCGTGAAAATTGATAACCCTGTAAAGTTTTCGTCGTTTCGCGAGACAATTTTGGCGATGAAATAAAAATGGTCGCAGAGAGCTTAACGGTAAGCTTCAAAGGTAAATCGTTGCTTTCAATTCCGGGTGCAGCAGCACACTTTAGAAAAGCCGCAAACGCGAAAAAGCATTTCATCGGTTGGACGATGGAAACGGATCGTCCTGAAAATCGACGGAGAGCTTGACACGTCGAAAAAAAATAGAACAAAAGAACGCATATTAAAAAAAAAAAAAAATTGAAAAAAAAAAGATATATATATATATAAAAAACGAAAAACTACAGGAAAAAAAAAAAAAGAAAAAAAAGGAAAAAATGATTTCATCGCAGAAGGGGTTCTAGCCTCTTCTTTCTCGGAAGCGGATTTGACGGTGTGTGTAAACGAGAGGCTATGCATTTGAACGAACATCCAGCGAGTTTTTAACAATTCGAGGGGTCGATTCGATCGCATTATATCGTTTCATTTAAAGAGAAAAACAATAACAGAATATATCGTATATCTATATCTATTATTGATATATACCATTAGATTTTTAGGGAACAATATAGGGATGAAATATTAGACAAAAAGAGAAAGACAGAAGGGGCGGGGGGGGAGGAGAGGGAGAGGAAAAGAGAGATAAAGAGATGATTTATTCTATCGAGTAGAACTTTATAACGATCGAAGAAGAACGACCAACTTTACTCCATGAATTTGGCTTATTACATTTTATTCCGATAGCAGAGCAAAAATATAGCTTGTACTTATCGATTTCCACATTTGTGCTGTGCCAGCTAATGTAGAAGTTACAATCACGAGCTATGTACCTACGTATAATCTACGTACGTACGTACGTACACGGCAAATAAAGAAAGACGTATACATAAATAAATAGCTCGATTGATGGCTGCTTTGGAATTAGTTAGTTACACCGTCTGCGCGTCGAAAGGTAGACGAGTGTAAAGGGTGCAAAGGGTTAATGCGGTGGCTTTCAGCAAGTTGGCTCTTTCAACGCAAAATGTAGAGGAAGGAGGAAGTGGAGGGAAAGGGAAATGTGCGTTACCGTGTCCTTTCATAGAGAGCGAGCGAGAGAGAGAGAGAGAGAGAGAGAGAGAAGCCTAAAAATTCATCATCCAAGCTCTGGGAATCGCGATCGTCGGCTGCGTTTCGTTTTATCTATCCACCCTCTCCGTACGTTAGAGAATATAGTAACAGACAGCAAACCATCCAAGGCCCTTTCTCTTTTGCTCCCTGTTTGAACGGGTGCATCGAGACGAGCAAAGTCGAAGAGCGGCGAGTACGTGGGCCTTAGGGCAGGTTCGAAGTATAGGGGGCGACCACCACACTGTGGCACGTATTAATGCCCGGACTAGCGAGTAAAACGAATGATTTGTTAGGGTGCCTTAAGCTTCGTTACCGTGGCTTGCTATTACGGGGAAGGCAAATGGCGATGGTGTCGTGGGAGAAGGAGAAGGAGAAGAAGAGGAGACGAGAAGCAGCACCGAGGGAGATTGTTGAAGGAGAAGGAGAATAGAAGGAGAGGAGAGAACTACGAGACTACGCTCCCGTCTCATCTACTTGATTGCATTGGCCGGATTACAGCAGGGCTTTAACGCATCTCCCTTGGGACGCCTAGCGTGAAAACAAAAAGAGGAATGAGCGCCGAAAAAAAGAAAGAGGCGGGAGTTTATACGAAGAAGGGAGAGCAAAAAAGAAAGAAAGGAAAAAAGAGGAAGAAGAAGAAGAAGAAGAAAGAAAAAGAGGAAATAAAGGAAAAGGGAAAAGGACCTGAAACCGCTTCTCTCCTTACTACCTTCTCTTCTCACTCTTCTCTTCTTATTTTCTTTTTCTTTCTCGACTTTTTTTTCTCCCTTTCCTTCATCCTCTTTTTCTTGTTCTTCTTCTCTTCTTCTTGTCCTTCTTTTTCTCTTTTATTCCTACGTCGTTCTTGTCGTCGTCGTCGTCGTTGTCTTTGGCTTCGAAGGTTAGCGCGGCTCGAATGAAATTTCCCTGAGAATAATTTTCACTTCCACCTTCTTCAACCACGATCTTTCTCCTTCCTCTTACCTAGCACATCTCCTCACCTTCTCCTCCTCCTACTCTTCTTCTTCTTTTCTTCTTTATAATTTAGCTTTTTTTTTATTTTTTCTTCTACTATACACTCCCTTCGTCCGGTCAAACTCTTCCGTTCTCTGAAGAAATCGGAGACGCTTGCGGGCATTTGTTAATGTGATATGCGTGCGAATGAAGCAGGGATTATTTTTTTTCCTCTTCTTCTTCCTTCCTACCTGTTTTTTCCTATTTTTTTCTCTTCCTTTTTTCTTTTTTTTTTCTTTTTATTTTTTTTTTCTTTTTTTTTTTCTTTTTTTTCTTTTTTTCTTTTCTTTTTTTGAGAAGAGCGAAAATGAGAGAAAGAGAGAGTGTGTATAGGCAAGAGAGGAGGGAGGAAGAGGATTCGGATTAACTTAACTTTTTAGCACCACGAGCTTTTAAAGGCAGGCAGGACTCAAAGCGCGCGTTGGTGGGACCCTTTTGCTCGCGGATCAAAGCGGATAATCTCGTTATCGTCCTGTTCTGACTAGCCTATGAAAAAGTTCTACGTTGTTGAATTTCATTTGCGAACGGACTTCTCTCCGCGTAAACCCATCGATCGATTGCACTTCTCTCTCTCTCTCTCTCTCTCTCTCTCTCTTTTCTCTCTTTTTCCGTCTCTTTTTAACTTTCGCTTTGCTTTCCCGTCCACGGTTTGCCTCGCTTTTTCTGCGGTTCGATCGACCCTCCTCTCTCTCTCTTTCGCCTATATGGATTTAGGTTTGTACCTTGTAGAGTATTACTCGAGCGAACGATAGCCAAGTTGGCAACTTTTAACTTTCCTCTTCTTGCCGATTTCGTTCTCCTTAGAGAAGAACATCGGGCTTCAACGGTTTCTATTTTCGATAAGTGAGATTTCTCCAATAAGGAACAGATTCGAAAGGACCCGCCATTGCTTTTGATTAGCTTCTCGACGCTAACATAAGTTTTTCTTTCTTTAATACCCTACTTTAACGCTATAACTCGAGTAAGTCTTCTCTTTCCTTTTGTTCTCTTCTCCCTCACTTTTCCCCCTGCCTCCCCTCGTCTCTCTTTTACTCTTTACACTGCATTTATCTGTATTTCTGTGTATATATTTATATATATATATATATATATATATATATATATATATGTATATACGTATATAAAAACGTGAACTTCGTAGAATGGTAATTCCCTTTTATTGTCAAAGTTACGAGTAAACTGTGTCCAGAAATTCTCGCAGTTAAGAGGGAGCTTATATCGTATATACACTATGTCGTTCCATTATACTGAGGTATCTCTTCGGTTTGACCCTATTCTAGCGGCATAATGAAAAAAGTACTTGCCAACGATCTCGAGCAAAGGGTAGTGGATACCTACTAGTCCGTTGTAACAAAACTTTCGCGCCATTTTCCTGCCGCGATTTTCTCTCACCACAAAATCACCCGCAGAACTTTTGTGTTGAAAGCGATAAAAAGAAAAAGGAAGACACACAAAAAGAGAGAGAAAGAGAGAGAGAGAGAGAGAGAGAGAGAGAGAGAGAGGAAAGAAAAGTGGAAGAACGAAGGAAGGAGAAGGGCAAGACCATTAACGTGATATCCGATCATAAATTACCTACGTACATATCGCTTTAATGATCTTTATCACAACGTTAGAAGTAATCGTTTCTATGTTTAGAATCTTTTCAAATGATTTCGAGCAGAATAATTAACGGTAAAAACAATCGACCGAGATGCTCATAGAATCGTTAACTCGAATCATTATTATTATTCAATTTGGTTCGAATTCTCTTCTTTAGTCATTGTCGTCCAACCAGTGATCGACCAACCAACCAGTTTCGCACGACGAAGTTGCACCATGTTTTAAGCCATAAGACAGAAAGAGGAAGTCGTTTGTCCGAGGACGTCTGACAGACGAGAAGCGATAATGCGCGAGTCTGTCTCACTATGCCCTTCTCTCTCTCTCCCTCCCTCTCTCTTTCTCTATATATATATCTCTCCATCTATCTATCTCCTTTACCAATATCCATCCATCTTTCTTGCTCTCTCAAAGGACAACGACGACGTTGTAAGGAGCAGTGTTTCTACTTACGAGCGCGTTCCAATCGATCGATCGATCGACTCGTTCGATTAAGGCCACCACCTCTCTCACAGCTGTGCTCGCCTATGCAAAGTATTAGTATTGGTATATAGAGACACTTTATATCGCGCACAAGTGTGATATGTGTGTGTGTGTGTGTGTGTGTGTGTGTGCACGCGATATAGTAACAGACGCTCGTAAAACAGCTGTGGTCGAAGGTTTTCGCGGCAACGAGTGGTGGCACAACTCCGAACGGGCACGTGCCTACGAAACGGCTGCTTTTGTTACGTTACCAAGCTTATGGCAGATGTTGCCTTCGGTGTGTCGACGAGTCGACTCTCGATTATTCGTAGGCCCTTCGAGAGAAAGAAAAAGAAAGACCATGACATAGAGGAAAGCTGTAAAGAACTCGACCCCTTACTTACTTGCTGCGCCACGGGTAATTCGAGACAAATTATTATATGTGCCTTTATACGTCTTCTATTCTATGTACATATACATATACATATATATATATATATATATATATATATATATAAAACACGTCAACACGCTTGTGCATATCGTACGCATTTGTATTGGTGACGGTACATTAAACGAATCACATACCTACATATTTTCCAATTGGTATGTAATACGTTCCCTGCGGAATGCATTTGTCAGAATTCATTTTCGTTCCTCCCGTTTGTTCCAATTTTGTAAAGCTAATTTTTACTGAAAAAAATTGCATTAACAGAGAAATTTTTTTCGTTTTAATTATTCCGATTGAAATCGAACGGGGGAATATTTTCAACTTGTTGTTGCTACGTTCAACGTCATGGCGACGTTTTTGTGTTTGGTTTGGAATTATCCGGTACTTTAATCGTGGAGAAAAAGTATGGGATTTATGGCGGATATACATTTTATTAACACCGTCTTCCTTTTATAATCGATTTAATCTTGCCGCGCTCGCGAGAATACCGGGATCGTTAATTTTCCGTAACGCAAGAGAGCACAGCCGTTTTCTCTATAAATTTATTCCTTAACTATTCTATAATCTTAAGCACTGTCATGAATCCGTAATTAGCTTAATAAACGGCTCGGTAAGCAAAGTGCTCGTTTTCTCGAGGAATTCGTTACTATCGTATTTAAGTGCGACAGTGGTAGAATAGCTAATAGGATATTATACCTACTATCGTGGTTACTATCGTGACGATCCGAAATAGCGATTCGACTGCCTTGTTTTACCGATATACTAGAATACAACGTAGACGTTGTTGAAACACTGTCATATTACTATTTTACTTTTTTTTTTATTTTTTTGTCATTTTCTTTCTCTTGCTTTCCATTCACGTGAAATTCTACGAATAGTCACGATATTCGTCAAAATAAATAAATAAATAAATATTATCGAATAAGTTAGTAATATATAGGCATTTAAAGTCGAACGAGTTTTTCATCTCTTTTTAAGTACTTAAGAGATATATACATTTATATATATATATATATATATATATATATAGTGTAACAACCTGCTCTCGCTTTAATGTATCTTAAAACAGAAGAGGAGTAAAATCTCGAGAATATTTCCTCGTCGTTGAGCTACCTTAATGAATCATACAGTTGAACGTAACGAAGGAGAGGAAACGAGGTCGGAAGAGAAAGAATTACGTCTTGGTTGGACGGCTTAATCGAGTCGTCAAAAACGAGAGTGGGAATTTGAAATTCCATCTCGTGGTCCATCACGATTTCATAAGAGAGCGCGAAATATTCCAACCTTTCCTCCATCTCCGTCTATCTGTCTTTTTCACGTACACATAGATATATGTAGAGGTATATGTGGCTACCTTATATGCACACATGCTCGTACACACTTATAACGGTTGATCGAGCTTTGTATTTCGATGATGTAAAAAAATATTCGACCCTTCAGCGAATAGCGGTCGATTTTTTTGTTTTGTTTTTTTTCTCTCGTTCTTTTTCAAAGTAAAATTGCGAAACACGGCGATGAAAATTGGAGACTACGCTTGGTAATACCAAACGCGAGTAATTCCGTTGAGGATTACGTGCACGCCCGTGAAAATGACTCACGAAAGCCTTCCAGCGCCGTTTGTTGTTACGCGAACTTTTCACGCTTAGAAATATCTCGTACGTTATGTGTATAACGACGACGTTGAAAAATGACACGTCTCTTTCTCCTTACTAACCCTCTCTTTCTCTTAAACAAATACTTATCTTTAAGAAGACGTTTGTCGCAAGCTTTCACGACGGCTGCCTGTTTAACTCTTAAATTTTACGTTTCCTTCTTGGTTTGAGTTTCTTTTTTTTTTCTCTCTCTCTCTCTCTCTCCCTTTTCCTATTTCTATTTTCTTTTTTTACGCAGGACACGCTCGTTCGTTAATTGCACATATTTTCACGTAATATCTCTGAGAGATGATAAAGGGAAAAGGATAAACAAAAAACAAAAAGAAGAAGAAGGAAGAAAAAGAGAAACGACGACTATGAATGAGTTTTGTTCTCACAGTCATCGTTGAAAAGTTTCTAAGCGTTAGATGCAACTCTTATAACGTGAGAAGAATCGTTAATGCATTTTGAATTGAGATCCAGGTGTGTTTCAACGAAGCTTCCATCATTTGAAATACATTACAAGACTTGGGCAGACAGTAGGACGACAAGCCCACCCTCTCCCATCGTGTTATTATCGTATTAAGCTTTATTCTTATTTCCCTCTTAGACATTATAACGTATCTTGTATTTACCTCGGTAAATTTAAAAGACCGTTTACACTTTCATACATACATAAATACATACGGCTTATGAATTGTTTTCCTTTTGAGAACGGCTCGTTAGGAGCCAACACGAAGAGACAAGAATAAAGTACTTACCTATGTATCTTTTTCTTCGAAATTTTAAAATTCTCTAGTCTTCGCGAGAAATACTCTCGTCGGAGTAATGTACCGTGTATCACGTAATGGTTTAAGGAAACGAAGAAGAAGAACTAGAAGAAGTCTAAGAAGAAGAAGAAGGAGAGAAAAGAAAGTAAGAAAGAAAAGTAGGGAAAAAGAAAAGCCGTTCGACTATTTACATGCATTCTCGTTATTAGAGTAAATCAAGCTTAATTCCCTCGTCGTGGCTACGAAAATGCGGGCCATAGTTTAGCGTTAAAATATTAGCGGCTGGACAGAGAGAGAGAGAGAGAGAGAGAGAGAGGGAGTAACGGCATACAACGCGTTCTCGTGAAAGCCGTCGTGGCTTCAACTAGTCGTGAGATAAAAAGGAGAGAGTCTACTCTCTTTCCCTCTCTCTCTCTCTCTCTCTCTCTCTCTCTCTCTCTCTCTCTCTCTCTGGACCTTTTACGTGGCGAGAAGCTGCGGGTTTCAGGATCCATCTCCAACGCCAAGCCGAAAATTTCTCTTCCTCCTCCTTTTTCCTGTTTATATATCGCTTTTCCACCCCTCTAATCTCAGAACTACCACCACCATCACCACCACCACTCTCGTGTATTTTCAGCGTCGGTAAATCCATCGGCCAAGCGAGAAAGCGTTAGATTATATGCGGGCATCATTTCGTTCGTCCGACTACGAACGTACGTCCTGCCCTTTATCTACTTCCTAACTATCTAATAGATATCTATTCTCGAGATCGAACGGAAATGCGTTTTTTTATCCTCTTTTACTACTTTTTCTTCCTTTCTTTCCTTTCTTCCTTCCTTCCTTCTCTCTCCCTCCCACTTTTTCCTTCCTTCCTGGCTTCCTTCATTCTTTTCTTCCTCACGAAATCGTAAAATATATCAGCGACACTTATATTCGCTCGAGTACCTTCGACTACCTTTTTCGTTTTCCCCATTCTTTTCTTTTCTTTTCGTTTTTTTTTTTTTTTTCTTTTTCTCCTTTTTTCTTTCTCTCCGTTGAAGAAAAGAGAGCGGTACGAGGTGGCTAAAGCAGGTGGCACGAATCGTTCGAACCGAACGGAAGCAAACCGAGCGGTGAATTTTTATCCAAAGCGAACGGATTCTTCCTTATTCTTTTTCTTTTACTTTTTCTTCGTTCTTTTTTTTCTCCCGTAACTATCCAAGATACAGATAGAGATAGATAGAAAAAGTAAGAGAGAGAGAGAGAGAGAGAGAGAAAAGAAGGAAGCTTTGCCTTTCCAACGTAGGAAAGATCTTATCGACTAATTGGAACACCGTGCGAGAGGGGCTACCGAGGTTTCCTCTCAAAAGGTGGTGGCGTCTCCTCAACTTTTATACAACTACAGCTTCCCCTTTTCTTCGCGTTAACCGACAGCCACCTAATTACGATTCCTTTTCTCTTTTACCTTCTCCCTTTTTCTTCCTTTTCTTTCCTTTTTGGTCAAAATTACCGGGCCTGCACAAACACTTTGGAGAAAGAGAAACATAAGAAAGGGAAAAAAAGAGAGATCGATATAGATAAAGAAAAAAAATGTTGAATGTATAAAGGAGAAAGGAACGCAAGTAGAGAAAATTATCGTTTATCGCGATAATCTCTTCCCCCCCCCCTTGAACCCCCTTGAAAAAAATTATTATTACTCTCTCTCTCTCTCTCTCTCTCTCTATCTATCTATCTATCTATCTATCTATCTATCTAACTCTATACCTAGATTTTATCGATTAATTAGACGTCCCATGCAAAAGATTCGTTTGTATGATTTTACAAAAGTCGAGAGAAAGATCGATCTCCTTCGAACATTTTCCATTTGTTCTCAAGGAATCAAAGTCGCAACGTCATAAATGATTTGCTTTCGACCTAACGAGTTTATCTTACATAAAATTGAAGAAGACCTTGAACTATTATGAGATCGAAGGGAATTGTGTGAGCATTCGAATCGATGATTTCTACTTAAATATTACTTAATACTTTTCACGATATCACCATTTGTAAAGATTAAAGATCGATCCTTGAGGTGATCTTTCGTTATCACGTCGATTTTTATCCGGATAATGTCAAAGCTAATAATAAATTAGTTATCGCCCGTGTCACAGGATAAAAGTATGAAACAAAAAAAGAAAAGTTGATTTCAAGAATTAATTCCATCGAAAACGAAGCTCAAGTGAAAACATATGAAATCGTTCGATAGGTTTATTGACGTAGATATAGAAGGGTAAAAAAAAGGGGGTTGCTATTGACCAACGTTAAAACTAGAAACTGATTCGTTACGCTCTTCGGTCATCGTTACTCGTCACTACTCGTTATCATCGTTTATTTTTATTTTTAATAAACTTCGACGCTTTTGCAAAGGTTTTTTCTAATTCGCGAAAGAGAAAAGGTCCAAAAAAAAAAAAAGAAGAAGAAAAAACAACAAACAAAACGAAACGAAAAAAAAAGAAAAGCATAGGCAAGTCCCCCAACGGTCTAAAGGATTTGCGAGCTTTTGCAACGGGACCGTTGTTGGTGTAATGAACTCTCCTGTGAAAAAAAAAAAGAAGAACGAAAAAAAGGAGAAAGAAAGAAAAAAAAAAGGAAAAACAATAATTAAAGCGGTCCGTTCCAGTTAATGTTCTCCCTTAAGCGTTGGTACAGCTCGGTTAAAGGGGAATTAAAATCCCCCTGGATCTAGCGCGTAGGGAGAAAGAGTTAAGCCCTGCTAACGAATCTCGTGCTAAGCCATAAAGCGCGTTGTTACCGTATTTCGAAGTCCGATACGATTCGCGCGACCCTTTGCGATATTATCTTCGGAATAGGGCCAAACTTGGCTTCCATTTAAATTGGGTCGAACTCGTGTCCCCTCGTCCGTCCTGATCGTCGTCGTCGTCGTCGTGAGGACACGATCAACTAAGAAACTTTGAAATACGAAATTCATGAATACTATTACTGGTACTATTACTGGCTGCTTGTGATACCGGCGGTGCTGGTACTGGTGCTATTGCTACTACATTTACTTTTCGTCCCGTTCGATGATATAATAATTATGAGAGAAAATTAGCGGTCATTTTCACCAGCGGCAAACGATAAAATGAATTAATAGAGAAGTTTATCGAGTACCGATAAATCTCGTCGGGTCAATCCGATCTCAATCGGATTTACGCCTCCGACGGTGGAAACGATTCGAAATATTCCCTGAGAGGGTTCGAAAGAGGAGGATAGAAGGGAAGGTTGGGACTGGCACTGATGGTGGAGAAGGAGGAGGAACTATAAAGTTGCTTCATTTAAAGTCAACCCGCATTTGCCTTTCGTCCTTTATCGATAATATACCTAGTACTCGACGAAACAGTGGTAATTAAAAGGAAATAACGAGCTCGAGAGAAGAGGGGAAAGGAAGAACTTAAACCCCTTCAACGAAGTTAAGCTCCGTTAACGAATGTTATCGAGGAACATTGTGGAAAGATGTAAATATCACATTTCAATCTGTGATACGTCATTTTATTTTCCCTTCGTATTAGCTTATCCTTTTTATATACGGATTTATATACATTTTTCTTATTTCTTCCCTCTCTCTCTCTCTCTCTCTCTCTCTCTCTCTCTCTCTCTCTCTCTCTCCCTCTCTCTCTCTCTCTTTCTCTGTCTGTCTCTGTCTCTGCCTGTTTCATCTTCACCTATTTCCAGCTGACCTGATATCAACGCCTGTACTTTCACGCGACAGCGAGCATAAGCGCGAGGCTTCTGACAAAACAAACTTTAGGATTATCTCGACGAAGTATTTCTATCGCTATATAGCTGTTTCTAATTTTATATGTATTTCTAGAATTGACGATGGAATTCTATGTTAACGAATTGATGTTATCGATTAATTCCAAAAACCGAACTCAACTCGATGAAACGTGATTTATTTATTTATTCATATTTATTCTATCAATTATGATTGATATAAAGTTCGTTTTAATTACATTCGAACGTCAAATTACTAGGAAGATTTTTAATAAAATAAAGAAAAAAAAAAAAAATGAAAAAAAATGAAAAGAAGAAAAACGAGATGTTTTGGAAAAAAAAAAAAACAAATAAAAATCCAAGCCGACGACGAATCTCTTCTTGCTTATGCACCGTGGAATAGAATGTAAAAGTCGTCGTGTACGTCGATAATATAAGAAGTATCGCCTGACCCTTTTTTTAACTTTTGAATCATCGATCGATATCATAGTACTGCGGGTGTGTACCACGACTTGTTTGCATACGCTTACCTTCGTCGTCGCTCATGTAACTTTCCTATCTCGTTTAAATTTGCCTTCCAAATACATCAATCTAGTCTTTATGAACTTAACTACCGCGCGACACACGCACACGACAGTACCCGTACATGTTATACTATTATTATCACTATATATGTGTGAGTATATATATATATATAATAATAATAATAATAATAATAATATAGCTGACGGCCATTGAATGTAGTAATAGAATAAAATAGAGAAAAAAATTATAAAGACAAGAGTGTTCGATCCTATTATTTTTCTCCTATCTTTCGTTGATCGTTCTTAACAATTTATTATAGGTAATATAAAAAAATAAAAGTTTATTTCTGACCGGCCATATCCTTGGTACGTGACACAGAGAAAGCGTTGAATTCTTTCCCTTTCGTCGTCGTTGTCGTCGTCGTCGTCTCGTTTCTTCGTGTCATTAGCTACCTTTCTTCCAGAACCCTTCTTCTTCTTTTTCCTCTTCTTCTTTCTCTCGCATCTCGAAAAGATCACTTCGTGACCCCTCGGAAATTCCCTTGAAAAGGGAACGATCTCTATTCTACTGCTGGTCGACTACCAGTTTAAAACGAGATCTTATGAATTCGATAGTTCTTTATCAATGACAAAATTATAAAATTAGTGTAATTATGAAATTCTACTTCGAGAAACATATGACTATAAATTGAAATCAATGCATAAATGAGTATTCGCATTGCATGATTATTATTATTATTATTATTATTATTATTATTATTATTATTATTACTATCATTACTATTATTGTTATTATCATTATCATCATTATAATTATTATTATCGATATTATTTTCATCATTGTTACCTAGCACAAAATTATACGTCGATCGTCATTCTTCCTTCGACACATTCAATTTATTCGGGCTAACATCATTATTATCTACCGTAGTTATATATACTAGGTTAGATACAAAGTTAGCCGGCATAAAACGTGTAACTGATAGAGGACGAAAAGTCGTTTCCGCTTCCTCTAACGAGAAATCTCGAAAACGCGCGAAGATCTCTCTAGAGAAGACAGACTATATATATATATATATATATATATCACGTATATGGTATATATACATAGATACTATACTATATATGTACATCGCAGGTCGTTACCGAGGAACGACTGTGGTAGCAATGGAGATAGACGGAGATACGAGTAGCTGAGCCGTATACATCACGGCACAGGTATAGAAGTCACGAATGAAATTCGCTGGAAGTCTTCTTTCTCTCTCTTTCTCTCTCTCTCTCTCTCTCTCTCTCCCCCTCTCTCCCTCTCTCTCTCCCTTTCTCGTGAAAGTCGCCAATTCTGGAGCGCGAACACGTACGATCATAAGTCTCAATACGGAATAAGTACGAACGAAGCCATCTTTCTGGACCGCAACGGTAGGATCGGGCAACAAAGAATGGTTGCTCTTGTCTGGATATCTCTTTTCTCTCTTTCTCTCACTCCCCAGTTATATTCTTCTACAGTGAGTCGAACCAAAGGAAGAAAGAACGAATGAAAGAATGAAAGAAAGCAAGAAAGAAAAGAAAGAAAAGAAAAGGGAAAAGCTGCTCGTACACGCCAACGTAAATTATCTCGGACGTCGTAATTTTTCCCTCACTTTTCCTTGCTTCGATGTCCACTCTTTCCATCTCTCTCTCTCTCTCTCTCTCTCTCTCTCTCTCTCTCTCTTTCTCCTTTGCTTTCTGTTGCTTTCTCTCTTTCTCCTTTGCTTTCTGTTGCTTTCTCTCTTTCTCTTCCTATTCCTTGCTCCCTCATTAATATAAATTATGGATCACGGATACGAGCTCGATCGCTCATGGTGATCTCGAAACGTCTTCGTCCGGAGACGAGCTGAAAGATCGTCCAACGAAGATCAAGCTACTCCTTGGTGCAATGTGCCACGGTGATGCTGCTACCCACTGCCAACGGTGGAACGTTTTAACGTCGTTATCTCGGAAATAAAATAAAATGAGGCGTTCATCGTTTAACCCGTTTATAGATTGACGGCACGGAAAGGAGCACCATCGGAGCTTTACTTTTCTGATAGTTTATCATCGTTCAACTCGTCAGGAGAGCTTTTTAAAATGAAAATTTTTCAAACGTGGTATCGAGTTTTCTGTTATATTTACTCCATTATAAATAATTAAATATTTATTATACTCGAGTACATATATATGTATATATATATATATATATATATATATATATATATATATCGAATACCTATTTGCACTTCAAACGATGCATAGGTACATATCTATCGACTAGCAAATACAAATCAAATATCTAGGTACATCTAATCGGTCGTCGTTGCGATAATTTCGATAATGCACATTAGCTCGTAATCGTTAGCGAGTACAAAGACGGATCTGTTTATTTAGATATTCCATGGTTGGCTAGTATAGCTCTTCGGTAGCAACACGATTATTCGTACATCTGCTCTCGAAACATCGAGCACTATCGACGTCACTACGGAGTACTCGATAAAGGAACTACTCCTCCGACGTTTCTACGTTAAGTTTGCACATAAGCGTATCTACGATTAAACACGCAATGAATTCCTGAGAACGACTACCTTAAGAAATCTGCGATGATAGATTAGAAACTCGATGGAACTCGTTACTCGTATCGCGCATAGAGAAAATTAGAGAAGTGAATTCGAAAGGAAAATGTTTTAGATTGAAATTGCAGTTATTTGTTCGCTTTTTATTTTTATAGTAACAAATTACTAATTGCAGCGAATGAATAATTGCAATAATTGTCGTCGCGTGAAAATATTCGTTTCCGTGGAACGTGGTAGTATTGTTATCAGACGATCGATACATTCCCTTGAATTTCACAGCTTGAAAAGGAAAAAGAGAAAAAAAAAAGAGAAAAAGGGAAAAAGGAAAGAAAAATACAAGAACGGTTCTCTTGGCGAGAGAAAGGACGCGGCAACCGCTCTCGGAATATTTGCCTAGCGTATCCCCGCGATCGATAGATCGATCCGGTTGGTTAAACTACTCTCTCGCGATATATCTCGCATTGGTTTCCCTGTTGCATTCAGACGCGGTGGTTCTCTTTCGGTGCGACCACCGGTAAACGGCGAAGGGTTAATCGTCCGACTCTCCCTCCCTAATTACTACGCCATAACGACCCTAACGAATCGAGTATCATCGCCCTCGCGCCACAGAAAATAATGAAACGATTCTCGCTTCATTTCGGCTAACGCGACGGACAAATACGCGAACGATCGAATAGGTACACGTGTGCTTGACCCGTCCACAAATTTAAATCGGATACAATCTTGCGAACTACGTATAGAATCGCGTATGCAAGCACCGAACGAATCGTCGTAATTAAACTACTAACCATTCCGTTCGTCGAAAAGTTTATCACTTTTAGGAAAATTTGCATTTGGAATATAAATGAAAAAGAGAAGCTGATATACGTTGTATAAAGAGAGAAGAAGAAGAAGAAGAAGAAGAAGAAGAATGGAAAGAGGATATAGGTAGGGGATGGGAAATGTTTTTGTTGATAATTGGCACGTCCCGTTGGAACGGAAGAAAAGAAAGGTTAGAGAAAAGCAGGCGGAAGAGAAGGATCGCGAGTATGCGAGCAAAGGGTTAATAAAAGCGGAGGCGAGAGAGCGTTAACAAAAGGTGCCGACGCATATCGCGTCTCGGCTTCGACCGGAAAGAGGAAGTCTGAAGTCGAAGAAAAGGGTGTCTGTTGGTAGGCAAAAGAGAGTGAGAGAAAGAGGAAGAGAGAAAAGGAGAGGGAGGTATCTTGGGACGACGGTAAAAGGCGACAAAGGAGAACATTGTGGCGTACGAGTCAGAGCCGCGAGATTTTGATGTGACGAACGAAGGTTTAATGTACTCAGGTTCTCGAAGTAACTCGAGTCTCTTCTCTATATCGTTCGTTCGTTTTGAATTACTACTCTACTACGTTCGTTGAATCATCGCATAGTCGTCGTCGTCGTCGTCGTCGTCGTTGTCGTCGTCGTCGTACGATTAATTTAATCCGTAGAAGCGTCCGTCGTAATGAGTCGACGTCGACGAAGGAGGACGACGGTTTAGGTACCTACGTTGTCGTTTCGTTGTAATTTTGACGAGGAAAATGAAGAGAGAACGGGAGTGGTGAGCGAGAGGTAACGGGGAAAGGGAATATGGGTTTGACTCTCCACCGAGAAAATGTATTCTTCCGGGCAAAGGCGGTGGAAGAAGAAGAAGAAGAAAGGAGTTGTCTCCGTCAACGACCTAGACGACGAGGCTATGCTCAGCTTCAGGAAGAGGTAGAGAGAAAGAGAAGAAGGAGGAGGAACCGAGAGGAGGGCGTACGCAACATGGAAAGTCACGACGTTTACACAAGGATTTCTATCGTCGAGTTTGTGTTTTACTATCTACGAGAGAAACAATGGTGGAATTATAACGACTCGAGGACTATTTCGATCATCGATTTTCCACCTTCTTTATACTTTATTAATTTTCTTTATGTCGTTTTTCTTTTCATTATTTTCTTATTCTCTCTCTCTCTCTCTCTCTCTCTCTCTCTCTCTCTCTCTTTCTTTTTCTTTTGTGTAAATAAACTATTCTCGGGCATCGTTATAGATATATCGTCTTATCGTTGAATAATCAATGAAGCTGTCATTTTCTTCTTCTCCTTATGCAAACATTTATTTCCAATGAAATTAAATTCGACTGGAAATAAATTTACAAATAAATGTATAAACGATTGGACGGAATGTCGTTTTTGAAGAAATGACAAAGCAACAGATGATATAATCATCCATGAAAACGAATGGAAAGTAAGTCAGAGATATATCTCTTTTAGTATTCTTTTTTCTTTTTCTTTTCCTGCTTCTCTCACCGGCTAATTCTTTTTGTACTCATTCTGAAAGAGCTTCCCGAGATACGAGCAATCCCGAGATAATTAATTGATAAATTTTCTACGGTCTGGTCGAACGACCAACGACGACCAACGACAACGATGACGACGATGACGGCGAAAACGATGAACTCTTCAGAGAGAAACGAAACGGCGCATAATTCCATTGTGGAGAGTTAACAAAGAAACGGTGGATATCGTATAACGTAAGAGAGAAGATATATATATATATATATATCTTCGAAAAGAAGAAAAAAAGGTGAATTCCTTGGAGTTCGAAGAAAGGGGTGTCTGTTACGGCACATAGCCCGCTCGTAGTAACTCGCGCACGAGCTAAAAGCGACAAAAGAGGCATTGTGCGAGCACGTGAGATTTCTGCAGGTCGAGCAAAGATATATATATATATATATTGTACGTAATATATACAGTTTATATACTCACACAAGTATATGTATATATATCTACACGTAGATACATATACATACCTATATGCATTGTCACGAGCTATTCGTGCTTATCTCATCGTAGAACGGCATCGAGCTTAAGCGACCTCGTGTTCCTATATCTTCGTCACTCTTTCGTTCTCTTTTTTTCTTTTTCTTATGATCCACGTATCTTCTTCCTCTTCTTCTTTTTTTCTCTCTCTCTCTCTCTCTCTCTCTCTTTTCCAAAAAGAGTGAAAGCCCGTTTTCCATCGTCCCCTCATTCTCCTCCTCCTCCACCTCCTTTACTTTTTTCTCTCGAAGTCGCGAAAAAGTCGAAGAGCGTCTATGTTCTTCTATGAAAGGTTAAAGGAGTGGAGGGGAGAGAGAGAGAGAGAGAGAGAGAGAGAGAGAGAGAGAGAGAGAGCGAGGGTCGACCACAAGATTTTCTACCTGGATAAAAGGAAGAAAATGAAAAGAGAAGAGAGTGAGTAACGAAATCGAAAGGTGAAAGCAAACGACGTGTTCCCTTCGTTTTCGCGTGCCGCGATATACCGATCGAGAAAATCCCTCTGTGGTTACGTCGAAAACACGTACGTAGAATGTCCCTTTTCTTCGTTCGAGAATAACGAACTAAAAGAAAATAAAGAGCGAGAAGGAGGTAACCCTTCGTAAAGTCTCTTCTTCAGAGAAAAATGTGCCCTTTTAACGTCGTGGATACGAGCTGCTCGTCGCTTCGACTTTTTGCGAGGATCAGGAAGAAAAAGATCGAGAGAGGAAGAGAGAGAGAGAGAGAGAGAGAGAGAGAGAGAGAGAGAGAGAGAGAGAGAGAAAGAGGTTTTAATATCTTTCGAGTTCGATCCGTCCGAGAGGGAAGACATTTCAAAGGAATCGTAATATATTTCTGTGGGAGTGTAGAGGATGTAATGCGAAGAATAAGTTCAGGTTCTTTTTCCTTATATATGTGTATATATATATATATATATATATATATATATATATATTTTATATATTATATATATGGCTTCTTTTTGGTAGAAAAGAATCTCTTAGAAGATCGTCTCTCCTCTCTCTCTCTCTCTCTCTCTCTCGTGTTTTAATCCGATATAATTCTTCGGCTTTCTTCAAATCGTAGGTACTTTGATCCAATTGAAATAGCATAAGTTATCATCGTTAATTATCAACGAAACTGAAAGGTAGATGACTTATATATGTTTCTTTCTCTCTCTCTCTCCCTCTCTCTCTTCTTCTTCTACCCGTGGCAAAATGAGGAAGCAAAGCGTGACTCGCAAAACAAGCTTCGCGGTCGTCGTTTTCGTCCGTTCTCGCTTCGTTAGCTCGAGCTCTTCTTGAAGCCAAAGAATCTTCCTTCTAAGGGGAAAAGGTGAACGAGAGAGAAGGAAGAAGAAGAGAACGCACAGGAACGACGGGAAAGCACATTGGAGATCGAGATTTTTGGGCAAGGGTGTTTTCTATCTTTCTCTTTGATGTATCGTCGTGAAATTTCAAGCGGATGGAGAAAGAAGAAGAGGAAAGGAAGAGAAAAAAAGGAAAGAAAAAAAAAAACAAAGAAAAAGTAAAAGAGGAACCTTTCGGTCCCCTCGGGCATCCTGCGAAACGCACATCCTCGAAGAGAAGTCATGAGTCACGAATGCGCAACGATCTCGCATTAACGATCGTATCCCAAAGCTGATTCACGTTTTGCTCAGGGCCGTTCGTTATCCAAGTTGGGTGGCCCTCGTGTGTGACATATTACGGTATATATTTATATATATATATAAAAATATGAAAAAAGAATCACGTACACCTTGTACACTTGCCCATATCCACGTGGGTAGACGTTGTCTCTATATTAAACCTATCTGTATATCCTATGCAAGAGTACGCATAGATACTTATACATATATACCTGGTGTACATGCGAGAGTAAGGTAGTATCGATGAACGAACGTGTGTTGTAAAATCTACATATGTATACACGTGTCGCGTCACGTGCCACGCATTCCGATGTAGATAACGTCGTTCCGATTGAAATTGATAATAACCATAGTTTCAATTACTATTATTATTCTTATAATTATTATTATTATTATTGTTATTATTATTATTGTTGTTATTATTATTATTATTACGATATTTCATATTGCTTATAATATCATTATATTTAGTATATTAGTCAAATTACTTTCTCATTTACCAATGAGAATTATTATTCTCATTACTAACATCATCGTTCCGAGTAAAATATAATATGTATATATATATATATATATATATATATATATATATATATATATATGTGTGTGTATATATATATGTATTATTTTTTATATTATTTTTTTCGTTTCCCTTTTTTTCTTTGTCTTTTTTTCCACGTCCTTTGCTAACGGATATCCGTAAGAGTTATTTAAAAATGGCGCTTTGAGGGCCACAATTAACGCTTGCATACAAGCGTCCGTCGTTATTTTCTTATAACATCGTATAGGAGGTAGGAACATGGAGAATATTATTTTGTGTGGATGTGCACAAGCGTGTATACGCGTCATTAGTTAATCCAAGCGTGTCACGCATTCGCGTACGCGGCCCGTTTAAAACGGTAATATCGCGAAATCGTAACGAGCTGCCGCGGGAGAAACAACGTTGCCCGTCGAACGTGTTTTATACCCAGCTCGACTATAAATCAGGGCATATTTAACCAACTTCAGTAGCGGTCACGCAATAATACACATATTCGGTCGAATCTCATTTCGAGCTATTTTCCATTCCTGCATGTAGGTATCGACCTCTGAATATTCCTCTCTCTTTCTCCCTTCCAATATAATCGACATCGTGGTTCATTCACAAATCGTTGTACTGTATCGTTCTTGCTGTCTTTTTTTTCTCTCTTCCATTTTCCCCTCCTCGCTTTCTATTTTCTTTCATACTCGACTATGTTAAGAAACGATAGTCGTAATTAATCCATCAATTTACGAGCTTGTATTTTCTTCCTCTTCTTCTTTAAGATTTACTGTTCCAAAACTTTCAATTTTTTTCGTTCGAATACATACAGAATGAATTCTTCAACGAGAGAAGATATTTTACTTCAATATACGAGTAATTAATCGTACCGTTAATTTTCTCCGAATGTTCGAATCGTGGACAATCGATTACAGAATTTTTCTCTTTCTCTTGGAATCAAAGGAAAACGTTAACGTCGCTTCCTTCTAACCTGTAAAGCTCCTTGCAATTTCCGATTGAGTTTGAACGAGCGGACAGACCGATCGACGGGTGCGGTTCGCGTTCATTCTCTTTCGATTCAGTCTCTTTCCCTTCTTCCTTCTATTTCTCTTTGTGTTAATACGTTCTCCGTATTTTAAACGTTGGCCGCTCGAGTCCCCACGCTCTATTTTGCGAGTTTTAATTGACGGCTCTAAAAGCGAGTGGCCGCGATATCGAATTTCGAAATACGCGTAGTCCACGAAGAGACTCGTCGTTGTTTTTTTCCCCACCTTTTTTTCCACTTTTTGCCTTCTCCCGCAAGCCAGCTTTTCCTTTTTTTTTCTTTTTTTTCCGTCGAAATTAATGCTCTTGGGCAGAACGAGTTTCGCGTCCGTACGAATTTGACGGCGTGTAAACGTGAAAAGCCTGTCGCGTTTATGGTGCAGCTCGACGTTACGAAGGGAAAACGTGTTTTCTCTCTCTCTCTCTCTCTCCCTCTCTCTCTTTTTCGTTTTTCAAAAAATTATTGCCCTTTTTCACGATGCGTTCGGACGTACGGTATAACGATATAAGTTATTGGACAAATGGACAGTTCGATGTAACTTTGACACGACCTGATTTCAAGTTTAATGAAGAACGAAAGAGAGAGAGAGAGAGAGAGAGAGAGGGAGAGAGAGAAAAAGAGAGAAAATATTCGTAGGAAAATTCGAACCGACATAAATCTACGATAACGATTAACATGAGCATTAACGAATAGCGTATATCTTGTATACATACATATACATACATACATATTTATATCTATTTACTTGTACGTACCAGGTATATAGAATAGAGAGAAAAAGAGGGAGAAAAAGACCGATAAAAAAAAAACTTTGATCATCCGAACATCCAGGCTATTTTTTCGCATGTTTTTGCGAATGAGTAATCGAGAACATTGCGAATACGCATAAATAACAAAACGCGTTAACAATTCGAACGCAGAACGTAACAACACATATTGGATCGGGCAGATGGTAAGAGCAGTGACGACAATTCGAAATCCCATCATTTTCTTGTTTTCTTTTTCTCTTCTTTTATTCTCTTTATTTCTCTCTCTCTCTCTCTCTCTCTCTATTTCTCTTTTTCTCTCTCTTTCTCTCTCTTTTTCTCTTTCTTTCTCTCTTTCTCTTAGGTTTAACTGTATAGGAACAATCTCGTTCGTTCGGAGCATTTTAATCATTGTTTATCGCGGTTGCGAGCGCGGCACATTATGCGGTTTTCTATTGCACACCAGACGTACTTCACTCGTGCGCTAGAGAAACGTGGCGGAGCTCTCCTGGCCGAGTGCATTTTCGATTGCGTTCCGGCAAATTAAATAAACTTCAAAACCACGCGCTTGCGGCTAATTCGTGTGGCCCCGACAGCGTCGAAGTTTCTATTCGCACGAACGTTTCTGGCCACGACCGGAAATACGCAGGGTGCATTCATTTTTAATTTACGTTGAGAGGAGCCACGCCTCGCGGCTTCGAGATTCGAATACGGATCGAATACGGAACGTTCGCGCGTTCAAAATGATCAAATTGCAATTTCTACGGATTGCCAGAGGAAATAACATTTTACTTGAACATTCGTATATTTTCGTTTATTTCAGAGTGATATACTTTGAGTTTTACGTCTATATATATATATATATATATATATATATATATATATATATATGTAGAGAGAGAGGGGGGAAGAAAGAACAAGTAGATATTCGCAGAATAAAATTGGTCGTGTGAGAAAATTATTTTTTTATTAATTATTACGAAAGCGTTCTTTATCGAACACGTTTAATTAACCGAGATTAATTTGAAAAGTGGTGAATAACCTAAAGTATAATACTTGTACAATTTACATAGAGCTATTAATTCCTGGATGCACAATTTCGTTTCTACCAACACAATATAGAAATGAAAAACGTTCGGCCGTGATAAGATCGATTACCCAAACTTCGATAATTTTGATTTCTTTCGCTCCATTTCATCTACGTTAATATTCTACGTTCATTTCATAGACATTCTTCCTCGTTTAACATTGTCGTACCTCACAATCTCGCATAGTTTCCCCAGTAACGACATACAATAGATTTGCTTCGAGTTTGCGTCGAAGAAGAGAGTAGGGTAGGGTAGGGAGGGGTGGGGAGATGGAGGGGAGGAGCGACGGGGGAAAAAAGGGGACAAAAAAAAGGAAAAAAAAAAACAAAATTAAAGGATGCACTAGTCCGTATAACCTTTCGCTACCGAAAGGATTAATATTCAACGCCTGTATACCGTTCGTCGTGCTTTGAAAATAGCCTCGCTCTTTGTACGTACGTATGTATGTATGTCCAAAGGTAGATAGGTTGGTAGGTAGGTAGGTAGGTAGGTAGGTAGGTAGGTAGGTAGGTAGGTAGGTAGGTAGATGGGTAGGTAGGTATCCGTGTAGAGATCGTGCTCGCGTGTTACTGGCGAGGCCTTAGGAATTTCATTTTTCGCGAGACACGACAAAAGCGTCCTGGATAAAGACGCACGATTCATACTCTACGTGTGTTACTATACGTATACGTAGACGAATATACACATGGCTGAAGCATGTGGACGACGTCGCATCGTTAATGCTTTTCACTTCGGGATGTATTCGAGCTCTATCTCCTGTGCTTCTACCGTTATCGTTCGTTAGCCAGAATGGGCCGAATCTCTCGACTATAAACGAGGTTTGTCCATGCGCTCGACACGGACTTTGGAAAAGCCGCGAATTCACGTCTCCCTGTCTCTACCGCTCGTCGTTGCTGCCTATCTACTCTTTCTGTCTCTCTCTCTCTCTCTCTTTCTCTCTCTCTTCCTCCTTCTATCTCTCTCTTTGTCATTAACTCACTTGCATACGAACAACGTGGTGAACGTTTTGAATCCATTGCTTTTGTTCATCGAAGCAAATTTTTTTATAATTCGGTGTATAAACGGATCTTAATTTTACAAAGATTTTTCAAAATTAATAATTTATTATTCGATCGTTTCTTCTTCTATATATATATATATATCAACTCGATATATCCGATATAATTATCGTATCGTTCGTTCGAGGTCAACGCGTTAACGAGTACGGTGAAGAAGAAAGGGATTAAACGATAATACGAGAGGAATTAATTCGTAAAAGAGTAGTGAGGAGAAAGGCGAAATGGGTTGTATTGAAATGCGTTTTGGTCAACGAGCCTGCACGATGCATCGGCAAACAAGAAGAGAGTGACTCGCGAAGAGCTAACGCGTGTCGGGTTTGAACTCGTCGGTCGTGTCGAGTCTTCCTGAAACAACAAAATACGTTCAGATTCTCCAACATTTATCATCGTCGATCGAAAATCGCGTGAGCGTGGAATCGGCCGATGCGATGTTTCCGCTTCGATCGAACGCACTCGACCAATTTTCCACGTTCGTTCGTTCGTACGTTCGTACGTTCGTTGGTTCATCGTGTTTCGAAACAAAATCCTTTCTTTCTCCAGCTAAATGTTCTCTCTTCATCTCTCTCTCTCTCTCTCTCTCTCTCTCTCTCTTTCCCTTTCCCTTTCTCTGTTTCTTCTCTTTGTTATTCTTTGCTCAATCCTGCGAGTATGCCCGTTGTTAAAGAATAAACGTATCATTTTCTTTGTCTTTCACGAACGTCGTTATCGAATATCGTTCGTTCGTATCTTTTCTGGAATTCTTTACGATCGAACGATCGTTCGTCAATATTTGTACTCTCTCTTCGATCAGGAAAAATCAAATAATAGAGTATTTAAATCGCAAAATGTGTAAAGATCTTTACGATTTATGAGCTTATAAGCGAAAGAAATGTTGATTTATCGTAGCGTTTAATAAAAATCTTTCCTTGAAGAAAAAAAAAAAAAAAAAAAAAAGAAAAAAGTGGAAAAAGAAGAAAAGGAAGGAAAAAAAATAAACTTCGAAGCACATATTGGCATTTCCATTAAAGTTATCCTATTCTGTTTATCCGTTCGATTCGTCAGGAGATGCGCGTGACATAAACGGTATGCCTATATAGTACTATTTTCAAGAATTTTTCGTGTATCACAATGGCGAGCAAATTCGGGGCCAAGTTTTCTCAGCTAAAAATGTACAAAAGTATCCTTCTTACTCGAGTATGTACATTGTGGATGTTTGCTCTGAGTTTACTACCTATTTTTCCGTACGTAACTAGTTACGTATTTACCTACATCCCGAATATTTTCTTTTATATTGTTAAATAAATCGAAAATATTAATATAATATTTTTATTTTTTTTAGACCTGAATAGAATATATATATACATTCTCCCTCACTCTCTCTCTCTCTCTCTCTCTCTCTGCCGCTCTTTCTATGTATATGTATATTTTCTCCTTTCTCAGAGCTATAACTATTATACATCTACATATGTATGTGTATGTATGTATATATATATATATATATATATATATATATATATATATATATATATATATATATATATTCAATTCGATGTTTCGTACTTATCGTCGACGGTTAGGAACGGATCGTTGGACGCTCGATGCAACGTGAAAATAAGCGCTCTCGGCATCTTCGCAGGCAAATCTCACGAGTTAGCCTTCGATTATGTCCCTCCTACTACCCCCTCCCATAAGAGAAATCTACGAAGTAGCTCCCCGGAGTCGAAACGTTTCGAGTGGTAGGAAAGACGACTATTACGACGACAACGACGACAACGACGACAACGACGACAACATCGACGAATACGACTATAAGAAAGAGAAGGAGAAGGAGGAGGAGAAGGGAAGAAGACGACCAAAGAGGGTACTGTTGCCGTTTACTTGCATTTAAATCGGCCCGAACGACGTCGGTGAAATTTGAATGGCAATGCCCTCGCTAAAATTTAAATTTCTTCTCCCCCATTCCTCCCTTTTTCTTCTCTCTCTTCTTCCTATCTTCCTCGTTTCTTCCTTTCACTTTCTCGTCCTTCGGTCTACGACGACGATGACAAAGACGACGAACATATGACAAACTCCTCGTCGCCATGAACCATCGCTTTGCTTTTACTTAAGCAGACACTTTAGAAACGTTTCGTAGTGGCTTTTCGTGGCTCCATAGGAACGGTCCCGAGATTTTTGTATTTTTAACTATCGACTGGTTTTCCATTCCACTCTCTCTCTCTCTCTCTCTCTCTTTTCCTTCTCCTTCTCATCTATCCTCCTCGATGTACCAATTTCTATAAGGTGTACCTTGGTGTATCGTGCGAGAAAAATATTTGCCTTGAAATTACATAGAACCGGGCATGAACGAGACATGTCGGCAAATGTGGAACCATCTTATTCGCTCCTTCTTAAATATTTCACTTGGTTACTCGGAATCGTCTATCGTGAAAGAGAGAAGGAAAATGAGAAAGAGAGAGAGAGAGAGAGAGAGAGAGAGAGAAGGGTTTGTTTGGTTCTTCCATGAACGAAGCTAAGAATTTTCTTTGGGTTACGTTGGAATTTTTTACGTCACCGTACACAACGTCAATCCGTATTGTTAGTGATTCTTTAGAAGGCATGCGCTCCTGCGGAAAGTACTTTTGGAATATTTATCAAAATGACAAGGGAATAAAATAGTCGATTTGAATGCCTATCCCTCTTCTCTCCCGTTCCTCTCACCCTTTCGTGCCTCATATTTAATAACATCGTTGATATACACGTCAAGAAGTTATCATTTTAAATGCGTCAAAAGAATCGACGTAATCGAATTGAAAATAATTTCTTTCCCGTTTTATAGCCAAATTTCTATTTGCATTTTTATATTATATAATAATTGTCGTATATAATATTTTCCGTAAATTTAATTAGCAACATTTATTTACCGGCCGTTATTAATTCTTATTTAATGAATAACTTTTGTCAAGTGAAACATCTTCGTTCTCTTAAACGAAAGAAGAATTTCGATATGAAAGATTAAAATATAAATGATGTTACGCTAGCAACTTAATAGTTAGAATGTTTCAAGATAGAAACGGGATAAAGGAAGGATGAAAGGAAAGCTTAGAATTTCGTAATGCTATGCCCTAGTGAATTTTGAATTCCTCGTATCAGGATCGTTAAGTCGGATGTATATACTTATGTATAATATATGTATATACATATACATATGGATATATATATATATATATATATATATATATATCCATTTACGAAGTACCCTCTGCTTAAATCGACACTCACCGTTTAGAGATCCTCAAGGAGGGTGTTTCCTGGTTTCAAAATGAACGAGGCTTATATGTTAGATACGTATAGCTATCGAGTATTATGAAAGCTGAGAATAAGCTGGGCTCTTTGGGTCTTGACTTCGAACGGATTCATTTTCCTATCTTATTAAACGTATTATGAAATATATACAATCTCGCACGGGCAAACTTTAAACGTTTACAATTTATTTCATGCGTTTGCGTATAAAATTGCAAAAAATTGCAATTTTTTCCCGTTAATACATTATTTAGCTTCCTGTTTCCAAGCATCACGAGAAATTGGGATTTCTTGTGGAATAAGTTTTGTATTTTTTTTCTTGGCAGAAGGACGGTGGGCGGGGATGAGATGGGAGCAAAGAAGAAGAAGAAGAATAAAAAAATATTAAGAAAAAGAGAAAAAAGAAAAAAAAAATTGCTAACCACGTTTGGAATTCCACGAGTGGTAAAATAACGGGAGGAAAAGCAAAGCAAAAAGGGGAAAATAAAAAAGGGAAACAGAAATTCCATATTTTGTAATCAAACGTAAACGCTCGCACGCTCGCTCGTTTTGTTCTCATTCCTTGGCCAGATTAATTAGCTATGGGAAAAACATGGAAAATGTTACGACGATATCGTTGTATCAGTCCCAATTGTCGCGGTAAATACGTGAGCTTACGTGAAAATGCGCGAAAAGATTTTTGTTAAAGGTGAAAAAGGAGATACAATTAACTAAAAGAGATGGAAAAAAGAAAAGTCGGAGAGAACAGGAAAATCCGATGCTAGCGGATCATGGGGGAAAAAAAACGACTATCGAAACGAGACTATTTTTTAGTTTTATCATTTTTGTTTGATACAACCATTTGCTGCAATAGAGACGAACGGTTGGTATTGTGCAACAATATTGCATGTATACCTATAAAAAGAGAGAGAGAGAAAGAGAGAAAAAATTCCCCAGTGAACATTTAATTCTGTCAACTTTACCAACTGGCCACATATATACACACACACACACACACACACGCACAAACAGATACACATTTATAAGATTTAAAAATTTGGTTGAATTTTTGTCCTATATTTAATCCGTATTTTTTTTCAACCCATCTTTCCTTCTTTTCGTTAGTTGAGGTGTAGAGCTAATTTGGTTGCAGCTCGCTACGGTTTCGCGGAGCTTTCATTCTGAATATTTGCCAGGATAGACATTTCATTTGGAAGTGTCCTTTCTGTGTTAATTCGCGCGTATAGTTAATATCGAGAAAACTAGCGGATGCCAAGAGAGGAACATTTTTTGCATGTCTGCTTCTTCCCCCGAAATAAGCTACGGGAAAAAAATATATCGTTAATACCGAACGCATCATAGTACGAGCTCGTTTGTTCGGAGCTCTGGAAAGGCCGTTAGAAAAAGAAAAAAAAAAAAAAGAAGAAGAAAGAAAGAAAAGGAAGAGAAAAAAAATGAAGAAATAAAAAAAAAAAGAAAAAGAGAGAAAAAAGTATGGAAAGATAAAAAAAAGGAGGGACTTTTTATGCAAAGAAATGATATTAACCAACGTACATACCATGCATAGCAGAGAGCACTCGTCGCTTTATCGCTACTTTGTTTTAAACATTTTCCAACTAAGCGAAAGAAAATACAAAGGGTGTTCACAGCGAGACATTATAAACTAAAGTATTATAAAGGAGAGCAGGGGTTAATGCACGTACGAGTAGTTATTTCTTCTTTTTTTTTTTTTCTTTTTTATTTTTTCTTTTCCGTTTTTTGTTTTTTATTCCTCTTAAGCATTATAGATACGTATGTGTTAAAAACACATGCATGTATATCCTTTTTAAGGGGAGAAAAAAATAAAATAAAAAAAGAAGGATACTAAAAAAAAAAGGAAAAAGAATAAAAATCGATGCGTTGGAACGACCCTCTCCTTCTCTCCTCCGGCCCCCCTAACCTTCTCCGTCCTCTCCCTCTATCTTCATTTTCTTCGGGAAGAAAATTTACGTTCCACGTTCTTTTTGAACGCGCCATTTACAATTTTTCTTTGGACGCAATCTTTCGAAGGAGCCGACTGAAAGTTAGCGGAGGTAACGTGCGTCAACTTCTACGATATTCCTTACTGGAATTATGTTTTAAGTAACGTAGAATATTTATGAAAATAAGGAGCTCGTTTCGTGAGACGGGACAAGGAGGAGAACGGTTCTCTTTGTTCGCGTTCTCTCGTGTAAAAGAAATTACCCGAATGGTCGTTCATGAACGTGCCAGAGGGAATATGCCAAGACGAAGAGGTTAGAGGGAGAGTTCGGCGAAAGAGTCTGAATATGAAAAGGAGAGGGGAAGAGAGACAGAGAAGAAAAAAAAAAGTTAAAAGAGGAGAAAAGAGAAGAGAAGATAAAAAGAAGAAGGATAACTGTGATCGAAAAAAATTCATCAATAGAAAAACATTCTAAGGCAAAGGCGAATGTCTTATCTTCATTCGTTCGTTCGTTCGAACGTTTAG
The DNA here is from genome assembly GCF_910589235.1 of Vespa crabro. Taxonomy (NCBI): domain Eukaryota; kingdom Metazoa; phylum Arthropoda; class Insecta; order Hymenoptera; family Vespidae; genus Vespa; species Vespa crabro. The sequence continues at coordinate 7,958,780 of NC_060964.1, forward strand.
TTTTCGAGCGGCATCATTCCTCTCTTACTATTTTCTTCTCTTATATTCTACTTTTTTTTTTTTTCTTTTTTTTCCCTTCTACCCCTCGCCTCCTCTCACCATCCCCCTTTAACCGTCTAGTTCTCGCGAGGGAGCTTCTCTCGCGTATTCAGAGCGTCTGTCATCTCGGTGCTCCGGGATTTAAATGGAAAGACGAACGAGTTGGCGGAAACTTTTATTTACTTTAAAAAGCGCGGCGCCAGAGATCTCTCTAGCCAGTGTACGAAAGGTAAAATAAAGTTTTTGGCGAACGGAGCGCGAGCGAGAGGCCAAAATAAGAAAAAGAAGACGGGGACGAGAAAGTAGAAGTAGAAGCAGAAGTAGAAGAAGAAGTAGAACTGGTAGCGACTAACGTTTACTGTAGGATCGTAAAGAGTGATGCTCGTAGTGAGAAAAGGATGCGCAACCGTACGAGAAGACGTAAGATGTAAAGTTATCGTTCTCGATTGGCTCCTTGAAGGATCGTCAAAAGTGAAACGAATCGTTTTGGCAGCCGAGTTATCTCGTAGATTTCAATGGACATGATGAAACGTCTTCAGTTTTTGGTGAAAGTTTATAAAGAAAAATAAAAAGATAAGGAAAAAGTTAAAGAGAAATATCGTCTCTCGTTTCATTCATATTTTGAACCCAAATATTGATTCATCGTACGTACACCTTCGATATTGAATTAATTAAGAAATGAAATTAATCGATAGATCGTAATCCATGTAATCAACATGATTCTTTTTATTTTTCCTAACGATCTCTCTTGATTTTGGAATCCTCTACAAATAATAGTTAAGGCGTTAAGTATGTAAAATGACAGAATAATATAGAATGGAAAAAGTATTATGGTATATTAATGAATGACGACCATTAAAAGCGTTTTAATGAACATATCGCTGGGAAAAGGTATAAAATATAACGCGATTATGATGTCGTCGTCCAGATAGACTTTTGTTATATTCATGTTATATGCATAGAAACATTAGTAGTCTTAAGAAGACGCATGGGTCATTTTGCGACGTTAATACGGGTCGAGGATTCATTAGACGAAATGCACTATGCGACATAGTGCTCGTGCTTTTGGCGATTATAAATTCCATTCATTAGGGCCGAAATAACATGGAATTCGTGTGTTCTGTATAGATACGTATGTAAAGTTCAAAATGATAAAACATAAATGAAGGATCATGATCGTAAAATCATGTAAAAGTGAAAACGTTAAAATCGTTTCAATGATGAAATTTCTCATTTCGGTAATGAAATAAAGAAAACCAAAAAAAGAAAAGGAAAGAAAAGAAAAGAAGAGAAAAGAAAAAAGGATAGAAATGAAGTCGTTTCTTTTGTGGTTGAGTCTCGACCACGAAAAGTCACTAGTCTGCATGAAACTTAAATACTCGCCTTCTTCTTCGTCTTATCTATAATTTATCCTGGTGGTGCTGTGGGTCGAAACTGTCCCGCAGAATTCGTGGTCGCGTACTTTCGACCTTTTCCCTCTCTCTCTCTCTCTCTCTCTCTCTCTCTCTCTCTCTCTCATTCTTTTTTTTTCTCGTCGAGAAGAAAAGAACACGTTTAAAAACATTATCGCTTCTCGCAAGGAAAATTATACGAGCTGGTACCGAGTGAGCGTGATTTTGTAAACTCAATGAGGATTAAAATTCGGACCTCGGCTCGTGTTTACGGGAGAAACAAATTACATGTATTACGCTGTGCATTTTCGTTCTTCTTTCTTTCTCGTTGATGATCTACGTTAGCTCGTATGAGAGAAAGATATAAAGAGAAAGAGAAAGAGAGAGAGAGAGAGAGAGAGAGAAAGAGAAAGTAAACTCGCAAAAGTTTCACAGAGCTCGCATGAATTTTTGCACTCTCGCATTTGTTATGTTATATATACATTTCTCTCTCTCTCTCTCTCTCTCTCTCTCTCTCTCTCTCACACTCTTTTTCTCGCTTTATCTGTACATCTACTATACATCCACGTAGTATATCTTGCACTTCGGATAGACGACACGACAGGCAGCCGAAACAACGGCCATGGGATCCGTCGTAATTTTTAGATTTAGTTGCATCGTTCCACGAGCAACGTGGAACGCCATAAATTTACATTCATCGTGATTTCTTTTACAGGAATGCCGCGTATGCTAACGAAAGCCCATTAAGATATTTTATGGCACAAAAGAGTGAAGGAGAAAGAGAGATGGATAGATAGATGGATAGAAGGGGGAAAGAGAGAGACAAGCAAACAAACAAACAAACAAACAAACTGACAGACAGACAGACAGACAGACAGATAAATGGATAGGGGAGTGATTTTACAAACGTCGTTCATACATTCATGAATACTCTACGTGCATTTACTGGTCGAGCCCTGCAGACGAATAAAACATTAAGAACAGAATCTAGAGTCTTTTATCATTTTATTATACCTTCTATTTCGTGTAATTTTGCAGAAAATTTTTTTCCTTCCTACATATTATCCCTCGAAAATATCTCCATGCATAATGAGCATATTAAGTTTATTATATCGTCTAGCTTACATACATAAAAACGACCCAGTGATATAATAGCTTATCTTAAAAGTAAAGAGATTTCGTATCGACCTTCTAATCGTACTCGTTACACCCTCGTAATTGCAGGATATAATTTCCTGGTTTAACTTAGCCGATAGAGGTACTGTACTCGTAAAAATAGATAGGAAAAAGTTAACGCTTGGTACCATGAAAAGCAGCAGCATTTTTTTTCCATCCCGACTTTTCCTCCCCGAGCAATTCCCTTTCCATTTTCTCCAGTCGGGCCGGCTCGTAGATTACGCTATCGATTTTCGTATCGGCCTTAGTCGCGTCGCCATAGTCAGTCGCCATAGCCCGCTATACCATGCCGATCGTTTGGATTTTCTCTCGCTGCCACGTAGGAAAATCCTCTTTCTCGCTCCATTCGATATCATCGCGTCCGGGTACGAAGAGGATGGTATAAAGGCGAGGAAAAGAGAGAAAGGGAGAGATTTAAGCCACGATCGGACGTGGCTATAACCGGCTGTGGATGGGACGAGGGAGGCGGGAAGGAGAGAAAGAGAGACTCCCTGCTACGTACTAGTGGAGAGAAGAAGAGAGAAAGATATAGATAGACGCACACTAGTGCTTTCGATTTTCCGCGCAATTTTCGAACTCACCAGCGGACAGATGGCCCACGAATCATGTCCATTGTCGTCCAACAATACCCTCTCTCTGCCTGTCTTCTTCTCTGCACGTAGCTGCTCCTTTCTCGCGGTTCGTGATATGTATTATGGTCTGTGCATATAGTTATATATATATATATATATATATATATATATATATATATGCACAGTATATGCGAAGAGTATATACGTATGCGGATGTAGGAAGTTATATGTCTAGATCGAGATGTATATGCATGCATGTATGTATATATATATATATATGTGTGTGTGTAGGGTGAGGTAGAGATCATACAGGTGCACAGGTCAGCCCTTCGTGTGGTACATAACTTCCTCACCGCTAGGACCTTATGTAAAGCCTGGTAGAATGCAGTACATAAGCGACGTTGTATATGATACGTGCGTCTCGGCATGCAGGTGTTACATACACATATGTACCAGCCAGGATATTACCGGTAGGTAGACGCTAGGCTCGAACGGTGTAGGTGGTAGGTAATATTCGCCGATCCTGAAAGCACGTTCGAGCGATCGATCTCTCTCTCTCTCTCTCACTCACTCACTCTTTTGCTTCGATCTCCGTCGCTCTTCTTCTTCGACCTCCTTTACTTCGCACCACCGTCGCTTGCATTCGAAGGTCTACTATGTCGTTGCTTCGACGTAGCTAGGAGAGAAACACGAAGCTCTACGAAGGAACTAGCGAGAGAAAGAGAGAGAGAGAGTAGATGGTCTACCGTCGAGTAGGTATCTCAACTTACGATTGCCCCGGGGGGCGTGCACAGAAGTGCAAAGCAATCGTCTCCCTACTCGACCCTGTGGCTCTAGCTTCTCCTTACTGACGTATCGGAATACATGTACAGGACACAGGAGAGAGAGAGAGAGAGAGGGAGGGGGAGGGGGAGGGGGACAGAGAAAGATAGACCGAGAGACAGAGAGAAACTGTTACCCTCCTAGTTTCGTTCTCGCGTTACAGGCAGAGAACGTACGACTTACGGAATTCCACTCGAAGTCGAATACTTTCTCTCGTCCGGTAACACCAGCACCACCACCAGCATCACCAGGTTGGGTAATTTTCCTGGAACCTTCCGATCCTCGGACCTCCGTCCCTTATTTACGGGATCCTTCCATGATTTAGGGATAGGAGAAAGAAGAGGGTGGAAAGAGGATGAGATCGAAAGGGAAGAAAAATCACCCATTCCAGCCGTATTCCTTCTAATTCAACAACGTCAAAGGCTGCTCAAAATCGATTGCTTCAAAGTTCCCATTACGATACATCGATCGATCGTGATAAATCGAATTCGAGATAGACGGTGGTTGTACGGTAGGTACACATGAATTTATCGAAACCGCTTTGGAACCCATCTTCGATCGTGGCTTTGCTTCGACCGAAGCCATCCGTCGATGAGAGGATATATATATATATATATATATATATATATATATATATATATACACATACGCATACACATACATCGAGTATATGCGTCGTAGTCCGCTTATTACGGATTAACGATGATCCAGTTCGAGTCCAACGTAACGAGGAGCGAGCACAACAAAACCACCCCAATGCCGCTCGTAGAAGGGCTTCTTCGGGTGGCGTAAATCGAGCTTACGGCTTTACTTGCTGTGTTTCTACTCTCCTCTTCCTCCTGTCCCTGACAAAGCTACGAGGGTTGACGTTTCTCAAGTTTCATTATTTTCTTTCATTCCCAATAATTTTTTGTTGTTTCTTTGTTATTGTTGTTACTGTTATTTTATGAATCAATGCACTATTGATTTATGAATCAAGGTAAAATCTTTATTTCGAAAGAAATTTTTATTCTTAACAAAAATGAAAATCACGAGTGATAAAATGTTATTAGAAACGTTAAAAATTCACGATCGTCTCGACAGGGAATTAAAAGGTATCGTTCCTATCTTCTACAGTAATATGCTGTCAAGAAACACAAGCGAGGTCATCGATCTTCCTCTTTTCCAAGTTAAGTGCTTCTCGGTGCTTTCCTTCTCCCTCCCTCCCTCCCCCTCTCTCTCTCTCTCTCTCTCTCTCTCTCTCTCTCTCTCTTCTTCGTACATTCGACGTCCCCCTGCATCGAGAAACTATACTTAAATCGGCGATTATTCGGAACAGTAGCTATCCTGACATCGATCGTAACGTGATTTTCTCGAGAAATAGAAAACAAGAAAAAAAAAAGATAAAGAAAATGAAGAAAGATTTTTATCGAACGTTTGTCAAATCTTTCTTTTCACTTTAAACTATGTTAGATAATTCTTTATTTTAGAAGTCACGTTTATATCGATCATTACTCTATCTTTGTTTGTATTCGAAAGTGACATCAAATTTTCTCAACGACGCTTAAACTATATAACGTTACGTCGATTCGTATTCGTTAGCTCTCTTTTAGGACTAACGTTGCTGGGCATCTCCACGGCAGATCCAGATCCCATGTTTACAGCCGAGCTTAGGTTTACGAGCGTGTCGATCGTGCGTGGAATCGCAAACGCGTCGTTTCGGAGTTAAGAGCGGGATAGGAATAACGATGAGATTAGAAATTCACAGACTCGTGAGAGACGTGCAACGGGAAGGGGGAGGGACAGCGTTCTTTTTCTTCTATTTCTTTCTTTTTTTTTTCTTTTTTTTTTTCTTCTTTTTCTTTATCAAAGTCTACCGAAATCTTATTGAAATTGTATTTTAATAGCTCAGATAGTTGTCTACATAGATGAAATTGAATTCGACGTTTAAATCCTAGAATAAGGAATTAAATGGGATTAAAAATTTCATGGGATTGTAATGACAATTTGCTTTTCAATGAAAAAAAAATATTCATACTAAATTCTTCATTAACTCGAACATAACTAGGAAATATTATTAGTTTTTCATAGAATAGAAAACTATTTATAGATATTCTTTGCCGTTTAAGTAAAATATCGAATTCCCCATTGGTATAAACTGTGGCAATTTGTTGTTTTCTCGCTTCTACTGAATCGTTATAAAGCATATAAATTCGTAGCTGTAACGGGAAACTCGTCGTTATACATCGGATATACAAGCTTATACGAACCCGATGAGAACATCGCTCATGCCACGAGAGATATTCCTAAATCAAATATTTGCAATTGTTTGACGATTAATCTGTATAAATATATAAATGGTTAGTCAATCGAAACGTAAATGAACCAGTTTAATCGTATAACTATTACGTTATTCTATATTTCAGCAAAATTAATGCTTCATTTATGCATTCCTATTTTTGTTTTTTTTTTTTTTTATTACTAACGATCGAAAAAATTTGTTTACTTTGAATTTACTTCATATTGATATTATTAATTTTATTTAAGTACAAATAAACGTTATACAGCTTCATTTCGATTTTAATAAACACCATCTATACCAGTTACGTCGATGTACTTAAACGTTATTAAAACGTTTGTAATTATATCACATTAAAATTGATCTAGCAAAAAATTTCTTTAAAAATTAGATTAAATTTGATTCAGTCAATTCGTTGCTGAGTCAAATCATAGTTTGAAAAAGTTTGTACTACGTATGCGAAGACGCACGTATAGTGTCATACGTTTTGAAAACGTCATGATTCGTATAAGAACTTCAAACAGAATTGAAGAATTCCATTTCTATCAAAAGTTGTAACGAGCTTTTCGCGATGGTGGTGATTGTATAAGACAGTCCCGCGACGGTCGTGTTGAACAAAGAAGAACGGGGAAAAAAGAATAAAAAAAAAAAAGAAAGAAAGAAAAAAAGAAAAGAAAAAGACAAAGAAAAAGAAGAAAAGAAGAAAACAAAGTTATTTCCATTCTTTTTCACCTTTTCTTCATCCTGTCATTTCTTTTCTGTATCACACTTCCGATGATAATTTGAACAAATCAATCATAAAATCGTTCTCTTAAATCAAAATCTGTTTGATCTCTTTCAAGAATTAACAAGTTCTCCTGCATTTAATTCGACTTGATTTTATAGTATAAAAATTCGAGGTGAACGAATAGAAAGAGAGAGAGAGAGAGAGAAAAAGAGGAAGAGAGTCTATTTATGAATACGATCATCGTTTTTGCAAAACCAAAATGAATCTGAAAACGTGTATTCGAGAAAGAGAGAGAGAGAGAGAGAGAGAGAGAGAGAGAGAGAGAGGGAAAGAGAGAGCGTGCACGACGCAATAAATTTTCGCGGCGTATGAGGCACCGCTTAAGCACGAGAACTCGGCATTATATATCGTGGAAGTCGTTTATCGGGCCGCACCGAAGACAATGGGAACGCGGAAATTATTTATCGTAGAATAATTAACCTCGCGCCTAATACGAGCCGCTACCATACCACCATCCTTGCTTCCTACTAGATAGCTTTGTATATACTATACGATATATAGACATATATATATATATATATATACATATATGTGTATATATATATATATGTATATGTGTATATAGAGTAACTGAGTGCGACGACAACGCGCGATAAAGCGGATTTCAAATTAGAGGAGCAAACTCGGCTGATGGTGTATGGTCTGTGTTACACTGTCTCTTTCTCTCTCTCTCTCTCTCTCCCTCTCTCTCTCTCTCTCTCTCTCTCTCTTATCGTCTATTAAACGAGGCTAAGCGCATGGCGCTTAATCGTCCGTCGTATATTTTTCGTTTAGGAGGAAACTGTTAACGGTAGAGAAGGGAAGGGAAGGGGAAAAGTGAGTATAAAAAAGGAAGAATAAGAAGAGGAAGAAGGAAGAGTATAAGGGATAATAAGAAGCACAGCGATAAACCATCCTTTCTTCTCTCTCTCTCTCTCTCTCTCTCTCTCTCTCTCTCTCTCTCTCTCTCTCTCTCTCTCTCTCTCTCTCCTATGTTTTTCTTTCTCTATCTTTCTTTATTTTATTCTATTCTTTATTTTTTTTATCGTACCTCAGCAGCACGCCCACGTTCATTAACAATAACATCTGTGAGAGTGGACGAGAATTTTCCAACGTCGTAGTTATCCTTTCTTATGCATTACGCTCGACTACAGGGAATTTAGGATTCACAATAGGTTATGAAGGGTTAAGCAAGCATTTATACCAACGCAAAAGTAGAAACAGCAGCAGTAGCAGCAGCAGTAACAGCAGTAGCAAGAACGATAAAATAAAACCTTCGTAAACGTTTGTTACGGATCGGGATAGAAAAATTGTACGTATTCGTATACGTGCTTCCGAGTGGCACTCAACTTTTAATAACAACTAATGTACCATTTCTTTCTCTCTTTCTCTCGGTCTCTCTCTCTCTCTCTCTCTCTCTCTCTCTCTCTCTTTCTCTATGTCCTTTACTCTCTTCTCGTTTAAACATACGTATGCTTTTCTCTCCCTTTGAATCTCCTCTGTTCTTTCATCTTTTATCAATAATTAAGGATATAAAGATATAAAGATTCTCTACGTTTGAATAATACAACGTTAGAAAAAATTACGAAGGTAAAAGGAATAAAATTGTACGAATAAATGTCAGATTTATTGTTTGCGAAAAAGGTATTATAAAACGCATTTTACTAAACACATTTTTAAGTTCATTCGTTGAAGTCTGGTTAAATTATCGGAATTTAAGGTGACGATAAAGAGTCCTTCGAATAAAAATGTCCGTGTAAAAGGTATCGCTTTCGAAAACTCACGAGTTCGCCTTGGAAAACTCACGAGCACCTTCATCGTCGTCGTCGTCGTCGTCGTCGCTGTCGCCGTCGCCGTTGCCGTCGTCGTCTTTCGTTCTCCTCCTCGAGAAAAGTCGTGGCTGATTCCGACATTATGCAAACGAGGTGCGACAAGGAAACTTAGTATTTCTATCCTCATTCCAACGTAATTTTTCTCTGAACTACATTTCCGTCTACAAGGCGAAGCTAAGGACGAAGTTGAACGAGTAGGTGGGGTTATAAGAGGAGGAAGAAGAAGAAGAGAAGGAAGAAGAAGAAGAATCAAAGTTAAGTGTCTCGTCCTTTACATTCGAGCCACTTTCCGTATACAAAGTGTATAACGGAATCCAAAATGCGAGACGGAGAAACGCTGTATCTCGTCGTTAAACGTTTAAACCTTGGAAGGCCAACTCACTGTCTCTCATTCACTATTTCTCTCTCACACACACACACACACTCGTATTAATCTGAGAAGCGAATAGTCGGCTTGAAACGATAACGTTCTTCTCATCGAGAAACGATATCTAATATCATAGGAATTCAAAACAGCCATGGATCGATTCGATTTCGGCATCGAAATCGGTCCTGGATGTCCCAAAAATGTTCTTGCTTCATTCTCTCGAATCATTCTTGAGCTCGTGTGCACCCTGAGACATCTATCTGGACGTAAAGCGAACTATGAATAATTTCATTGGAATTTCAGGACGTTCTTGACGTTCCTGTATCGTATAATATTAGATTGAAAAATCTATGAAAATAAAAGAAAAAAAGGTGAAAAAGAAAAGGAAAGAAAGAAATATGAAGAAAAAAAAGAAATAAATAAATAAGGAACAAGTAAATGAACTTGACGTGTCACCATACAAGACACTCAATTCAGAAGATAAATATAGTCATAGGAGAAACGGGATATGGAAAGGGAGAAGCAGCTTTTAAAAATTTCGTACCTACTTTCTCGCATTTAATCCTTAAATACTGTCTCGACTGAAATATCAGCCGGTAATAGCTAAGCTTCGTATTACTACTTTCTCTCTCTTTCTTTCCCCCTCTCTCCCTCTCTCTTTATCTTTCATTCTATTTTCTTCTTTCCTTTTTTTTTTTTCTAACAATACATCGATATCAATGGTAATTAGTAATCGTGATAACTATTATACGTACGTAGATAGAAAATAATCAATACGTATTTCACGTGTACGTATTTAATATCGGCAAGAGAGAAATTATTGCACGATTTTGATGAAAAATCTATCGACACGTAACCAACCAGTAGTCTATTGAAGGAAGACGACAGAGATTTATCGCACGAAGAATCCTAATCGCGAATAAAATATCGTTTTAAATCATTCGCTCGATCAAGAGATTATTAGAGACGTAGGTACGTACATAGATAGGGAGATAGGTAGATAGGTAGGTAGATAGATAGATAGGTAGGCAGGCAAGCAGGCAGGTAGGTAGGAAGGAAGGAAGGTAGGTAGATAGGTATATGTAAATCGTTGCTTGTATACAGATCGCGCATAAATCATATATCCTGCATCGCATTATGCTTAAATCGTAAATCACTATACTCTGATCTCACGCCCCCTTTTATTCCCTCGCCATCAGATTCAAACCCACTCACCCAACCACCCTCCCCGCTTTCTCACTCTCCCTCTCTCTCTTTCTATGAGAACGAAACGAGAAATAGATTTGACGAATTAAAATATCGACGACAATTCAGAAAAATATGATCAATTTTATAACGACTTTAGATAACAAGAAGGGGGAAAGAAATGTGATTGAAAATAACCATAGGATCGTTATAATCCGGGTAAGAAAGTTGTTCGACATTCATCATAATGATATAACATCGCCAACGAAATAACAGTGTGGAAACATCACGAAACATCGTTCAACTCTCTTACTCTCTTATTCTCTCTCTCTCTCTCTCTCTCTCTCTCTCTCTCTCTCTCTCTTTCGCTCTTTTGGGATCGATCGCTAGACGAGATTACGCTTCTCGGTACGACGAAGGCTGCGATATTTCGAAGCTGCGAGAGGAGATGCATCCGGCATAAAATATATGCATTTCCTGAAAGACGCGCGTATACGTGCAGAGTTTCGTGTATCGGTAAACCACGAGAATCTACTCATACCAACAAACTGACATGTGTGGATGTGTGTGTGTAACAGACATATATATATATATATATATATATATATATATATATCTTTCTCACAGTTGTCAGAACGATCGAAAAATCTTGAAAGCCTTAGCTGTCCGCAACGAAGTCCGGTTGCGGGCTTGTACCACATCTATATAGCAAACACTTTGGCTAAAATTCCGGAACATTCTCTTCGGACGTGTCCGTGCCGAAACTATCGAATTAATGGTGTGTGGAGAACGCTCAGGAGAAACGGCATTTCCCGTTGACGGTACTGAACCCACACCGACTGTCCGTTGCAATTCCATCTGAACGTAGAACGTAGTCGTTCTGATCTCCTCTTGTACTTGCCTCTACTATTATATTTCTTTCGTCACCGATGCCGACTATGATTGCATCCTATCTTCGAACTAATTATTTCCAATTCTTCTTACAAACAAATTTTCCTTTTTTTTTTTTCTAATTCGATCGAATTAAAATATCTTTTAACGAACGAATTAAATAATGCAAGTAAGAGTTCAAGGGATATACGAAAAGGAGTTTGTTAATCAAGCGTATTCTTTAGTTTTCTTTTTTATTTTTTCTTTCTTTCTCTTTTTTTTAATTCGATCCAACCAAAATATGTTTTATCGAATGGATTAAATAATGTAACCAAGAATTCTGAGGGTGTACGGAAAAGAGTTTATTAACCAAGCGTATTCTATTGTTTCAGAAGAGTTCACGAAAGGAGGAATCTCCCCAACGACATCACCGAAGCGTTCGACCCTACTCATCGAGGGTGAGTTATTAATCTCGTATCCCGGTGTCTAAAGGTTCTCTCTAAAGTGCTCTTGCCATTGAATCGAAATCGATCCACCGTGGTTATTATTACACCCGTAGGATGGAAGCGAAAGGGAAAGCCGTTCTTATTTATTTCAGTGTCATTAACGCGCGATCGTTCGACCGAAAACTATCGGAGTGAAAGTAGAAAGAACTTACGTAGCCATACGGAAATTCTAATTAATAATTATACGTACTAGTTATTATAGTATATATTAAATGAGAATCAAACTATATGTTAATGTATTTGAAATTTAAATTAATGATTTCGATTTGATGCGAACGTTAACTAAGACGTTCTATAGAATATTTTAAACGTTCTATAACATTCACAAAGTCGAGAATGGATTAATTTGACGAAACATACGAGGAAGCAAAAGGAGAATTCTCTTGGAGTATAACACACCAATAAGGTAGCTCAATGAGGGGCTCAGGGAGAAGGCAGATAAGGGAGCCAGTCCGCGCCTTAGGGTGCGTTCGTCGAGAGGAGCTAGAGAGAAAGAGAGAGAGAGAGAGAGAGAGAGAGAGAGAAAGCTCTTAGCCGGCCCCGCTAATTATTTCGTTCGTGAGCTCCCTACCGATGACGTCAGCTTTCGACTATCCCGTCTAAAAACAGTCTTCACCGACAAGCAACGCCTTCGCATTTCTCGCTTGTACTCTCTGATCCCTTGCCTGCGTTGTCTTCGGCCTAATGGCCATACACATTGAATATTTTATCTTCGTCTTTCCTTTCATTCATCTTGAGAATGAGAGAATGAAAGAGAAAGAGAGAGAGAGAGAGAGAGACCAACCGCGACGACGATGCTGATGGTGGTTGGTCAACGACAAAATCTTCTTTTGTTCTTTCACGATGTGTCAGATTTTTCTTTTTATACCTGGTGTCAAAATGAATAGGCCTTTAGAAACTAAAAATGTACCTTATAACTTTGCTTCGGTTAATCTCTTTCCTCTTCTACATTGATTGATTATCAGTATAATTAATCAGCTAATACAGTCTTTGGATATTCATCTTGTTGTTCTTTTTTTTCTTTTCTTTTTTCCTTTTTTTTTTCTTGAGAGAGAGAGAGAGAGAGAGAGAGAGAGGAGTTTCTCATTTCTTTTTCTCTTTCTCTTTCTCTTAAAACGGTGTCTATAAAATCTACATCGCGTACAATTTGCCAGGTAAAGTAGACTCTAACCGAATCTAAAAGTTCAAATTCCATGAACGCGACTGAATATAGGTATACCCATAGCGAAGAAACCTATAGACGACAATGCAGGAACGCCTTGTGGAAATGGCGAGCGATAAAAGTCTCGTTTACCGCACGATTCGTTTGAATTTTAAGGAGGCGCGATAAACGCGATCGATCGGCTTTCTCGGCCGTAACATTTCCTCTTTGTAAACGCGCTTACGCGTATTCTTCAATCACAGTTTAGCTCAGATCACACAAGTCATCTTTTTTCGAAGCCTTTCTATTCGCTGCTATCGTCGACCGCCGTTTACAGTTGCGTTAGAGATAACGCGTTGGTGATAAATTCGAGCGTTGCCTGATAAAATTATTACGTTGATGGACAGACCGAGAAGTAGAGAGAAAGAGAGAGAGAGAGAGAGAGAAAGTGAAAGAGAGAAAGCTCGTTAAAATCAGATCCTATTACTCAAATTAACTTTCGATTTATATCTAATAAAAATTCATATCTTGTGAAAATATACAAAAGCTCTTTTAATATTTTCTCTTTTATTATTATATTCATAATATTTATGGGTTGATGATTACAGCAAAATAAAATAAACATTATTCGTAAGGTTTCGTATTGAAAATCTCTTTTGTAAAATTTCATTAAATATATACCATGAAATTCTCTTGAATTATTCAAACCCTGCATAATTTATACAACCTGAAAACTATAAATTATTGAGAGAGTAATATCATACTAATAAAAGCATCAATATTATATGTATTATTATTAATATTTGTTAATAACGATCAAAATAGTACGAGTAATTACTCAACTAGAAATAGATAAGGTATTAGGGAATATATATACATACATGCATGCATGCATATATATATGTATATATGAAGGTTTCGTAAGGTCACTTTTAATAGAATTATAAGTGACCTTACGAAAATTGGAAAAGACTAGCAAGAAAGAATAGGAAATTGCGGCGGACAACGGATTCGCATAGCCAAGAGCCGAGTATCGCGGTCGACACGTCGGATATCTTGAAAATCTTCATCGTTGTAAAGGGCGTGGTGGCGGGTTGTGGAGGTCGGTCTGAGTGAGCCACCCACAACAGCGCCCACAACCGGCACTGGCAACAAGGACGCGTGCTCGGCTATCGCGCGCTACGACGAGGTCGTTCGCCAAAGCACGAGCCATCTCTAAAGTGGATTCGCCCTTTCTCCCTTTTCCCCTTCTCTCTCTCTCACACTCACACACCCCCTAGAGAACCTCCCTTCCCGTATTCACGCGTACGAACACAGCTTCGGGGATCCACGTCAGAGACCACACATTCTGATTAGTGGCAAATAATAGCCGTAACAATGGGCCCACCATCGCAGCGACGGCTCGTCTGTCTGTCTCTCTCTCTCTCTCTCTCTCTCTCTCTCTCTCTCTCTCTCTCTCTCTCTCTCCCTCTCTCTCTCTCATCTACGAGTTTCTCCACGCCTATGTGCATCGGAGCGCGGGCGCGCGCGCGCACACATCACAGATGGCGTTCCAGCAGTAGCAATCCTTCGTGCGTGAGTATAACACGCATATAGATGCACGCGCATATAGATGCACGCGCATATAGGTAGGTGCTTTCACGCGTGCATGTGACTTTGCGTGCTCGCATATGGGTCCCCTTTGTGAATACCGAGTACGAGAGAGAGAGAGAGAGAGAGAGAGAGAGACGGAGGGAGAGAGAGAGAGAGAGAAAGCCTTTGCGTTAACCCCAGAGACACGAGCCAATCAATCCCCGTCTGCTTTCGCCTCCACCCTCCTACGCGAGTATTTCCCTTCTGAGAGAGAAGTACGGCCCTGGAATTTCGATGATCTTCGCGCGTTGCTGAAGACCTTTTTTCTTTCTCTACTTCTTCCCTTTCTCTCTCTCTCTCTCTCTCTTTTTCTTTCGTTGGATCCCTCTAGACGCGTAGTTCGTCGAGAACGCTCGTTTGCCGATCGCGACTTAGATGGATCAAGAAAATGTGTGTGTATGTGTGTGTGTGTGTTAGAAAAGAGAAGGGAAAAAATATATAAGAAGGGACGAAATCTTTCCTTTTCGAGTCTTTGGATTTCAAGAGGGTGAGAACAAGGAGTAGCGACTTTCGGAAGGTTGCTTTTATTAGGCGCCAAGGAAGGAAGGGCCGAAGGGTGCGAAACGAGACGAGACGAGACGAGACGAGACGAGACGGTCTGCTCTTATTCCTTGTGGTAGGTACTTAACGACGAGCGTGAAAATGTCCTGTCCCGTCGCGATAACTTTTTCTTTTCAAAGAACTCGAAAGTGTTTTCTTTATTTTATCTTCAAACAAAGTAAATTCCCCTCTTGGTCGTACGTCCCATCAAAGTTTATCATCATAAATCGTTTCGATTAAGTTACTCCGACATCGCTAATACCCATTTAATCGTTGTTATTCACTTTTTCTTTTTTCTTTTTCTTTTTTTAACTTTTTTTTATAAACATTTCATACGCCTTTCATTTCGATAATTATCACTTTATTTTCTTTTGAGAATAATTATATCTACCTATCCACCTTAAGTATCGTCGATCAGAATGAAAGGAATGGAACATCAAAGTTCGTTCGATGTCACTCACCGAAAGCATTAATGCTGCCTCGGTTTTAATTTTTCAACGAGCCGTGACTAACAACCTCAACCGTATCTCCGTGAACGTCGTCTCCAAAGTCGTAAGTAAGTACTTACTTCGAACGTCGAAAATTTTCGCATCGGATATAGAATATATTCTGGGTAAATCGAAATCTTTCTTTTGGAATATCAAGGTCGAGGTCTGAAAGGGTGAGATGATGTTTTGCCGAAATTCTGACGAATGACAGAAGCTTTCCATATTTAACCTAAAGTAAGGGTTGAAAGGAAAAAAAGGAAGGGTACAAATGAGAGACAGAGAGAAAGAGAGTAGAAAGGAAGGAAAGGTAGTTCGGTAGTCGAATCGAGGTTAAATCCACGATCCAAGGTTAAGGTTAATGGTCGAAACGAGTAGAGGGATCTTCGAAAGGGGAAACGGGCTTTCCAATTAGGAACAAACGGAGGAGAGCTAGATAGAATGGGAAGAAGAAAAAACGGAGAGAGAGAGAGGGAGAGAAAGAGCGAACGAAAGGCGGTAAAAAGAAAGAAGAAAAGACGACAAGCTCGTCTTTATCTAATCTCGTTCTTGAACGTGAGCGAGAGGAGAAAGAGGAAAAGCGAAAAAGTTTTCTGTTATTTTCGTGGCGAGAGTCTTTTGCCTCTTCAACTATATGTTTTTATTTTCTCTCTCTCTCTCTCTCTCTCTTTTTTTGTTTTTCCAAAAAGAGAAGAGTGATCGAAATTACGGTCATTTTCTCTGTGACCGCACAGCTGCCTTATTGTATGTATGTGGAATAATACGCGAAAAAGGAAGAAAGAAGAAAAATTGAGTGAACAGAAAAAGATGAGTTAGTTGTGTGCGAGAGTCAGTTTTGTGCTGTGCACTTCGTTAAACGTCACGTGTACTTCTTCGCTACACGTCACTCTGTTCACTTTCCGTCCGTGTTACTTTCGAGGTTCAAACTCAGCTGTAGGGCGATAAGGTACACGACCTTATTAAGATCGTTGAATTCTCTATCGTTTCGTTCACGAAGCATGCTACTCGTCTTATACCAAACTAATCGCCGTGTAGGACGATTTTTTAATACGATACGCTACCTCTTCTCGTGCTTTAACGTTACGTTAAAATTTTATTTATATGTAGATGCACTTCATGTATATGTATATATCTTTTTAGCTACATAATAGGACCTTAATTATCTAGTTATCTATAGTGAAACTTCATATACCGTTTCATAATATCAGTTATACATAGGTAGAAACATACGTGTTTCCGCAAGAGTTTGATTAATTTTTAAACAGCAAATCGCATATCTTGTGTTAATCGATGCATCGTTCTATGGAAATGTTTACCGTACCGTACACATTCCTGCATGTTACACAGGAACAAGCACTGTTTGGAATAATCGATATTATTGTTATTTGCTCTTCCGTTAATCGATCGCTTAGTTAATCGCTGCTAGCATAATCAATGTCCGTACTAGGTGTATCATGTATTGTAGTTACCAACGTAACTATATACATATATATATATATATATATATACGTACACGTATATACATCTATTATATTATATTATATTATATTATATTATATTATATATATATATGGTACGCACACATATGTAACTACATACGTCCTATTTGATATGAAATTCCGAGCGTGACCTCAGTATGTAATAGATTTCACGAAAAGATATTTAAAAATCGAGGGGAAAGCCGGTCGAACGATAAGTATGACGAAACACTTCTCTTCATAGTCGCTCGAAACAGCCTTTTCGATAAGGCGATAATAGGAAAGATGCGAACGCTAATCCTTTAGGAAAGTTAGCAAGACCATACTAATCGATGTTGCGAATTGGTAAAAGTTTCGATCGAGCCACTTACAGTTTCGGCTTGCCAAAGTTAGCCTCTTTATGACTCCTTCTTTACTTTCTATGAACGAAACACAATAATGTAAGTAAATAATTTATTGATTAAAAGATCGAAAAAAGAAGGGGAAAGGAAATATAATACTTTTCTCGTCACGAGAAAAATTTCGATATTTTCTCGATATATTTTTCCGCTCGATGGCGGACGATACGTTTTCTTCGAGAGTTCGAATGCCAACCGAGAAAGGCGATTGTATCGATGCCGTCTATCACGAGCGGATGTGAAAACGATTATCGAATCATCGATAACGCGATTTTCCTGGCCACTTCGGTGCACGTCACCCGCACGCTATCGGACTACGACGTGTCCTCGAAAGAATGTATATGTATATACGTATGTACGGTGTGTTGTATTGATATATTGTATGTAAGGGGGGAAAAGAGGATATAAATATGTCGAAAGAAAACGATGAAGTGGGCGACCTTTTTCAATAACATTAAGTAAATTATATATAATATCTTATAGATCAGCAAGTTCAACAATGGATTTACTCTTAACCGATATCGATCGCGAACTTTCATACGTCGATCTATATTCATCAAAATCGATACGTTTACTCTATACCGATGATCGAAGTCGGAAAGCTTCGAAATATGATAGATTTGAAGAAAAAAAAAAAAAAAAAAGAACCTCCCCAAGAGAATAAGAAATTTCCTTTTCAATTTTTTCTCTATTCTCTTCTCCTCCGTTCTCTTCACCTCTCCTCCGTTTCTTTTATCTATACTCTCGTTATTCTCGATCGATTCAGTTTCACGCGAAAAGACATTAATCAAGTCGAACGAGCGTAACACGCTAAAGGGCCTGCGATTCGAAGCGATGCCGATGGAAAATGTTCACCGTTAAAATCGAACATTGGCATTGCCATTATAGCTCGAATGCCTGAATATCAGCGAATTTTCACGATAAAAATCATAAATACGCAATAGTCTCTCTTGGCGTTTATTAAGACGAATCGTGGCTCATTTCGTTTCGTCTCGTCTCGTCCCGTCCCATCTCGTTTCGTTTCGTTTCGTTTTTACTCGGCCGCAAAATCGTGTCGGGCCATTAAACTTTCCTTCTTTTCTTCCTTTATTTCTTTCTTTCTTTTTTGTCTTTCTCTTTCTTCCTATCTCGTAGACGTGGTAGGAGCCAGTAATATCGCTGACGTGTCGTTAACGTTGCCGCCCCCGATTCAAAAGTTTTCTTTAAAAGTTTTTCGAGTGGTGTGTATACGTCCTTCCGTCCGTCTACCACCACTTGGTCACGATCGCGTGTTACCAACCTTTTCCTCTCTTCCCCCTCCCCTCTTTCACTCTCTCTCTCTCTCTCTCTCTCTCTTCTATCATTGTAACGTTCTACGTAAAGAAGCCAATGCGCATTCCATGCAAAACCGTTTCCGGAAGTCGACCCTAACTCTCACGTAATTTATTTACTTCCCAACTTTTGCGCGAGCCGCGTTAACGTACATATATATATATATATATATATATATATATATATATATACAAACTATACATACATACATATGTATATATGTATATAGTTGTATACATTCATCTTTGGTTCCGTTGGAATAATTCCAACTCTCGTACGTCTAGACCAACTTTCACGAAAATTCTTCGACATTTTTTTCCAAAAATAAGTTAAAGGAACGAAGGAATTTTTAATAACCGTGTTTTTTATTTTTATTTTTTATTTATTTTCATTTCCTTTTTTTTTTTTTATCTACATAAATCTACAGACAAGTACTTAGCATATTCGACGAATATATTCAATTAATTAGCCCGTCAATCTATCACGTTCGGTAAGCTACGTAACGTTCTCTAATAAATCGTACATCATTGTAACTTTGAAATCTTGTCTGTCATTCGTTCTGTATTCTGTTTTCCTCTGCCGGTGAAAGATCGTAAAGTAAATTTAACGAGAAATTCTGAACAACGGAGAGCGTCGACGTTACTAAATAATTCTTTGTTCCGTCTGCCAAACTTTGTTCTCGAATCGATTGGTCGATTCTAAAAATGTCATTCTTCTTTCTTTCTTTCTTTATTTATTTTTATTTGTTTATTATTTTTATACCTTTACTTTTTATTTTATTTATTTCCTTTTTTTCGAACAAAATCATCGAGAAAGACAAAGTGGAAGAGAATAAAAGGCGTTCGTACTATTTAAAGTTAGCCGACTATTTTTTCGTATCGAAAAGTTTATGGTGATAGGAACGACGACTGTAAAAGTCGATTGTGTTAACGTCGATCGTAGGTACCGACATAAAAACGATTACCGAAACGTCATTAATACGATTTTCCAGTCGCACGCTTCGACGTACGTACCTACGCTAGTGCCGCCGGTCACCTCAATCGCCTCGTTGCGTTTATTCATTGATTTTGTCACACTTCTCGAAAGAGATGGACATAAAGGGATGGCTTTTATTCAAAACTCACGCGTAACTAACCACATACAATATATTTCGATCGCATCAAACTCGTAAACTCCGATGAAAAATGTCATTTTATTTTTCCTTTTTTTTTTCATTTTTCCTTCATTATTTACTTTATCGAAATAGTAAATAGCATCCTTTGACATCCTCGACTCGAGGATATTTTAAACACATCCACGCATATATATGCACACACACATATATATATACACATACATGTACGTAGATATGTATATAAATCAAAAACATTATTGAAAGTAAGGAACAAGAGCAAGCAGAAAATATAAATTTTTGATAACAAACGAAGAAACGAACGAACGAAAACATGGAAGGAGTTGCACGATACTATGTTATTATAAAATAACTATATCAAAGATATATATATATACATAGAAACAAAGTTACCTAGATGCCTGCATATTCCTATAGGATATTTATAACGTGCTTAAACAATCTCGCCCGAAGCTCATAAAATTTTCTCCTGCGACTATTCCATTCAGGTACACCCGGAAGTGTTTACGTCGGTGTGCGCTAGTCAACGACGACGTTCGTTTGCTCTCCTTGAATGAAAGATCACGAGATCGATCGATATGTCGGCGAAGAATCTCATAGGAATTCTCTCTCTCTCTCTCTCTCTCTCTCTCTTGCGCGCGGGCGCGCGCGCGCGAAGGGGAAATAATTACGTGTACGAAGAAAAGCTTCGTCGAAGAGAGAAAGAGAGAGAAAAAAAAGGGACGAAGTTGAAAAGTGAGGATCTGTTATGTTCGTGGTATATTTCTTTTCCTTCTACTTTTCTTTCCTTTTTGTCTTTTTCTTTTTTATTTTCTTTGCCTTCTTTTCTTTTCTTTTCTTTTCTTTTCCACCTCTCCCTCCCCATTTCGCAGGATTATCACGCCAAGATATGAATGAGAATTCGAAGCGTCGTCGGGGCTTCGTCCATTTCCTTTCTTCTTCTTCTTCTTCTTCTTCTTCTTCTTCTTCTTCTACTTTTTAGTTTTTCTCGTTTTATCTCTTTCATTGTTTTTATCAGATATCTCGTTCGCTCGTCTCCTTCGTTTAATTTCATTGGATATTTTCTTTTACTCTTATATAAGCGTGTTTTATACTCGTTGACGATATCGTCTCTTTCTCTCTGTCTATCTATCTCCATCTCTTTTTTCATTCATTAAAGAATATTTATATAAAACGTGGTACATTTCTGTACAAGTTGAATGTCTAGACCGATTATCGAATACATCAGGGAATGATATCATCGAGGAATATCTCTTGTCGTATCCGATTTCTCAGAGAGAGTCTATAGAATCGAACTTCTGTTGCAACTTGCATAATTAATGTCAAAAGTATACATCGTGGATCTTCGATCGTGAAATCTATAAGATAATGACGTGGGAAAATTCGTTTAGATTCGCAACGGTTTAAATTATCCTCGGCATCGAGATGGAAAGGATAATGACTCTATTGAAACATCGCCAGATTATATAAATTCTTTTCAACGTGAATATCCATTCTCAATGGATTTCGACGTTCACATTGGATAATCAAAGATTTTCATTGGATAACAAAGATTCGTATCTTTTATAATATCGATTAATTTGCATGAACCGAACAGTGATATATTTTAATTGCAAAGTCGATAATTACGTTCTATATCTTAAATAGGATAAATTAGATCTACCATATCTGATCAAGTCGGAATATGTTTGGACATATATACGTGCGTATTTGCTTGCATGTGTGTGTGTGTGTGTGTCTTACATTACTGAATTAGAAAGGAGCCGGTATTGCTATAGATAACATCGTTGTTCTATATCGATAGAAGTACTCGGTCGAGGTGGAAACCCACATCTTCCGACCACTCTCCAAAGTCAATGAAGTTATTTACTTGCATAAAACATGCCTTGCATTCTCTATCTCTGTCAGTTACAGAATAATTTTCTCTATTTCTCGATGCAGGTGATATAAGTTAATCACACTGTACTGCCGTTAACCACAGAGTTTAACATTTTTTTTTTTACGGACTCTCGAGGAATAAAAAGAGAGACAAAGAGAAAGAGAAAAAGAGAGGGAGAGAGGGAGGATGGGAGGGAGGGAGGGAGGGAGGGAGAGATAATAACCAGCAATTTCTTCTTTCATTCCACCTTCAACCTTTTCTCCGTTTTAATTCTGCATCCGCTATCTAGGCTACGCTTAACGTTATCTTCTTCTAGTTCCTAAACTTTTCCGCTCTTGACGCATGAAAGAGTGCTATAGTAAAAGTCATAATATCCGTCTAAAGTCAAGGTTGATATCTTTATTACGATGCTGCCGCGAATAATACGGTCTCTAATTCAAGCACGGACTCTTGGAAAGTTCGCGTATAATCGGCTCTATTAAATTCGTTAATCGATTCATTGTAACCCATCTCTCTCAAGACCTTGGCTATTTGGTGGATTATAGATCTTATAGTTGATATCTCTTATTACTTTACAGAGATAAAGAGAGATAAAGAGAGATGAAAAGAGATAGAGATAGAGAGAGAGAGAGAGAGAGAGAAAGAGAGGGAAGAGAGAGAATCATTACTTTGCATGATTAATCTCATAGTTATATTTTTCTTTCATTACCATTATATATCCTCCTCTATCTCTTATTCCTTTTCTTTTTCTTTCTTAGTAATATCTTGTATTAGCTATTATAACCACAGATTCTATGCGATATTGTTCTTAGAGAACTATCGTCAAGTTCGGTTTGCTTTTCAACGTAAATGAAACGTTTCCCCTTCGCCCTTCCATCCATTTCTCTCCTTTCTCCCTATCTCATCCTCTTCTTTCCTCGTCATAGTCCTCGCTTATCTCTCGTTGTAGCGCTTTCTCAAGTACAGTTAAACCCCGACAAATATTTAGATACCGCTTTCTTGAACGTGTCAGAAAGGAATCGCTTTACAATTCTCTCTTTCCGTTCTACTAATAGACACTCGTACTAAATAATTATAGCATTGTCTAAAGTCGTGAAAATTTTCAGGTCGAAAATTTCACATAGATAAATCAGGAGCAAACAAGTGAGTAACTAAGTACGTACTCGTGTGTCACAGTAGTCAAATGATTTAAAAACAAGCTCGTTCCCTTTGTCGCTCGTTAAACGACTCTCGGAAATATGATTATCCTAACAATCGCGGTTACGATCGGAATTACGGGAGGAACGTAATCCACGGTCTCTTCTTAATTAATCAAATTAGCTGTGGCTGGCTGCTCCGTCGGCTCGTACGCGTGTGTTCCACGAATTCGAAGGCTTGTCTCTCTCTCTCTCTCTCTCTCTCTCTCTCTCTCTCTCTCTCTCTCTCTCGCACACTTTCCAGAATTAATACGAAACGGAAGTCTCTCAATGGGCGTTATATCGAGCGACACTGACGGAGATAGAGAGGTCGAAAGAGACGAGAGAGAGAGAGAGAGAGAGAGAGAGAGAAGGACAGCGAGGTGATACATACGTGCAAATGGATAGACAAAGATAGACTGATATATATATATATATATGTATAGAGAAAGAGAGAGAGAGAATAGCTAGTTATTAATTTCTACGCTTGCGTCGTGCAACGTCAGTGTCAGTGTGTCGTCGTTGTCGTCATCGGTCGTGCGTGCGTGCGTGCGTGCGTGCGTGCGTGAGTGAGCGAGTGAGTGCGTGCCTAAAGGTAATTCCACGACGCGGATAACCAGGCTCGTTGCATTAGGTGGTAGATTTTGCTGTCCGTCCGTGAGTTCACCCCCCGGCCGATAATCATCGTGATATACCCTCTCTCGCACGCCAACGACCATCGCCCTCGGCCTGCCGAGTATATATGTATACGAGAAAGTACCTGCACGTGACGGCAACAGTCCTCTCGGCTACCTACCTATATATGTACATACATCCAATACATATTGGTACTTACCTATGTACATACATACGTAAGTACGTAACGTGTTCTCTACAAGTTTAACTTAGGGTATCGTGAGCAAAGAAAAATGGCCGATTAGAGGAAGCATAAATTATAGTGAATTTTGGCGGCAACCTATACTTAAGAGTATTCATTCTCGTCCTTTTTCTCATTCGAATGGGAATGACTTGACAATTTTATTCGATTCAATCACCTTTTTCTTATTATTTTGTAATCAACGTTAATATGCTGACCTCTATAAGACCGAGTTATGTCATTGTTTTGATATTACCTCTACAGTTCTTTTATACCTTTTGAGTAGGAAGCGTACGAAATTGTTTTTGTTTAAACTACGCTCTGTTTCCTTTTACTATGTCTGCTTTCTCCTTGATACCTCGTGAATTGCCTTCACGAGGCAGTCTCCTTGGTGACTTGGTCCTGTACACAACCTTCGTTCTACGAGCTGTTCCTTTTTTCCTCTTTGGTAATACAACGCTTACGATTTTACGTCATACCGAGCGAATTTAACGGATCATTTCGTACGTAAACTGAAAACGAAATCTGTATTAGGAAAGTATAGTGATACTACTACTATTACTACTACGATAACGTTCGATAAAAGATTAAGATATTTATGAAAATAGAATGATTGATTACTCGAGAAAATACGAATGGTAAATACATTTGTATTTATCTTTATCATAAATCTTTTTAATATTTTATTTATATCATAAAAGATTTATATTATGAGAGATTTACTAAAACCAATGAAATTTTCATTTCACCGAATTTGTTCAACTCGATAACATGCTATTACGAGAACTCTAACGAACGTACAATTACGTTTAAATCGAAACGATCTTGTTCTCGCCAAAGTTTCTTCGAGGTATAAATACATGAACGAGCATCATTCACCCGTTATAACCACTTTTGTGATATAATAAAGTGCTGATTGTGGATAGTAATGCGTCTAACGAAACGTTACCGGTCATTTATAGCGTGGTTTTAGTTATAAGACCGAACAAGCGCAGTTAGTCTCATTCGGTGGAAGTCTGTAACAACTAAGTACAGGAAGGAGAGTTACTATAATAGACCTCTACTGGACAACCAGCAGCAGCATGCTCACGTTCTTCATATGGATATATGTCTCTACCGTTAATCTTTTATTCTCTCTCTCTCTCTCTCTATATATATATATATATATATATACACATACATACATACATACATACATACATATCTCTTTCTCTCTTTCTTCTAACGATGTTCGATACATCGTCGAGTGAACGGCACACAGTGCACATTTGTTTTCCAAACTTTCTCGTTCCATGCTCATTAATCGCTATCCCTTCTTATACTACTAATACTATTACTACTACTGTTACTATTACTACTGCTATTACTACTATTATTACTACTACTACTACTGTTACTATTATTATTGTTATTACTATTACTACTACTACTACTAACATTCCGTAAATTAATTCGTTCTTCCATTCATTCAACTGTTTATCGGTCAAAATAAAATCGTCAAATATTACATTAGAAATTTATTTATATGTCGGCTTATTCGAACAAAACTTTCGTTTGAACAATTCCTTGTATCGCTCGTGTCAAAATTATCAGAATTCTTCACTGTCCTCGTAATTACTTTACCCAGAACCGATATTTCGTTTTATGTCCTGTTATGCCGCAAGGGTATTGCAAGTATAGGAAGGATAGGGTGAGAGAAACTCCCGAAACTCCTTATCGTTCTCCAGGGAGGACGAACGTCCAACAAAGGTTATCGGTTATCAGATCGTCCCGAAAATGCTGTTCTCTTCGTTTGAATTTATGGAAATATGAGAGAGGCAACGGCAAGAGTATGAGACGCGAGAGAAACAGAGAGAGAGAGAGAGAGAGAGAGAGAGAGAGAGAGAGAGAGAGAGAGAGAGAGAAAGGGAGATATTCTTTCCCTTTTTTCCTTCGTTTGTTTTTTCGTCTTCTTTTTTTTCTGTTTTTCGTTTCTCCTTTTGCTTTTTATCATTTTTAGTATAAGAAGACACGAACGTACCAACTTTAAATCACTAATCGTTTACAAACGACAAATACTTCGTCGGGCACGAGAAAATGTAAAATTTAAGAGGCTCTCACTGTTTTCTTAAGTATTTGAAATATACCGGGTGAGAGAATAAGTTGAAAATGTTCGTCGAAATAACTTGTACAATTTCGAAGAAAAGTCGTTTGATAGCGAGCAAGCCCTAGCATGCTAACCGAAGATTAATGTATTTTTAAGATGGATATTCTTATTTGTACATTTTATTTTGCATGCTAAAAATAGTTTCAAGTATAATCCAAGTGACTTGTTTTACAATAGATGGTTCACCCAGTATATTTTCTACGGGCGACATTCGGCCGTTTTCTCTAAGAACGAGAAAAGAAAAATAAAGATATAGAGAGAAATCTCTCGAGAAGATTTTTAACAAATCGACGAAAGTTTTTTTCGAGCACGATGCAAGACCGTAGAAAAACTTGGAACGTTAGGGAAATTTACGAGCTGCAGTTGCGTGCATATTGCAAGCGCGCGAGATTCAAAGATACGATTCGATTTCAACTTCCTTTCTCTTTCTTTTTATTTC
This sequence comes from Vespa crabro, assembly GCF_910589235.1. NCBI lineage: Eukaryota > Metazoa > Arthropoda > Insecta > Hymenoptera > Vespidae > Vespa > Vespa crabro. The sequence goes on from NC_060964.1 coordinate 7,985,196, forward strand.
TCATTTATATATATATATATATATATATATATATATATATATATATATATCGAGGTTTCGGGGGAAAAGTTTTTTCTTTTTTATTTTTTTCTTTTTTATTTTTTCCTATTTCTTTTTTTCTTTTCTTTCTTTTTTTCTTTTCTTTCTTTTTTTTTTCTTTTTTTCTTAATGGAAACGAAGAGTTCGAGCTAATTTTTTTTCCACTTTACTCGCTCGTTACTTTCGAACGAGATAACGACGAAGTAACAGTAAGTACAAATCTTACAATGCCCATCTATTGCGTTTTATATATCGTACATTCAACGAAATACGAGTCTAGTTGTTGCATGTATTCTTCGGTTGATCTATGTGCCGAGAGTACGCGTTTATTACACAAATTTCCAATGTTCACTTAGCGATATCGAATAAATAAAACTCTCATTAATTCTCGAGTCAAGATGAATGATATTCCGAGGACAGAGAAAAGGTACGACACACTTCGAGTACGATCTGTCACGAGTCACGCATAAGAAAAGAAAAAAATAAAGAAAGAAATAAATAAATAAATAAAAAAAAAGAGAGAGAGAAAGAACGAAGGAAGAAAGGAAAGAAAAGGAAAAAGAAAAAGAACAAAAAAAGAAAAATGAGAGGAAAAGAACATACCTACAAGTCACAGACCGTCTCGAACGACTTAATCCAACAAAAGCCGACTAGGATCGAATGAAAACGTTAACATCGAACTCGTTTTCCCAACAATGCTTCCCTTTCAAAAGGCACCTTTTCGATGACGTCGGTGGGGATAAAGTGTAGATTCGACAGGTCGTATAGCGAGTAGAGAGGGGGAAGGGTCTCAGGGTTTACCCACGAGGAAAGGAATACATCCTGATTTTCGCAAACATGGGTTCGTGAAAAGCGACGGGAACACGAACGTACGTAGGAACGAACGAACATAGAAACGAAACGAAACGAAACGAAACGAAACGAAACGAAACGAATGAACGAACGAACGAACGTACGAACGAACGAACGAACGAACGAAGTTGCCACTGTTGTTGTTACCGCCTCCGGAGACGGAACCATGTGCTATCAGAGTATTCGCATGGTCTACGTGTACGTGTGTGTTTCTTTGTGCGTATTTATCTATAACGTGTATATATCTAACGTGTGTTCGCGTGTTTGTGTGACTTGTTCGTGCCGTCTGGAGGAACGGCAATCGGTTTTCTTGGAGCGAACCACTCTGTTGAGTCTGATTCCTGACGTCACTTCCGGTAGTGTGTGGAGTTAGTGCTGGTTCACTCACATTCCATTTCTCTCTCCCTCACCTTCTCTCTCTCTCTCTCTCTCTCTCTCTTTCAACTTCAAGATCCAACATAGATTGGGCAGCAAGAACGAGCTGTTCGTGCATGGGGTTTTACGGTTCTCCTTTGTTTGCCATTCTTATATATAGTAGGTACCTACGTTTCTTCACGTGTTGCAAAAAGGACAAATGCAGAGAGTAAAGGACGGACGGGACGAAAAGGGACGGGACGAGGAAAGGTTAGAGTGGGTGGAGAAAAGGACATGGAACGTGGTTGAAAACTTAACGCGAGATATCGAACGTTCAACAACCGCCTCAATCGCAGCAACTTTCATTCGGGGAAAGAATCTTGGCAAACTTTCCTATAAAATGCCGGAATTACGTTACCCCGTACGAGCAAGCTCCTACCGTCCATGGTTTTGCTCTCGATTCTGGCTACTAAAGGAGAAGCAGAAGAAGAAGAAGAAGCAGAAAGAAGTAAAGGAGAAAAATCAAGACGCCAATCTTTTTCTTCTCTTTTCCTTCTATTTTGTACCCGATCTATATCGTTTCCGTAGCTTTACAACGTTTTTAATGGGCGTTCTCTCTCTCTCTCTCTCTCTCTCTCTCTCTCTCTCTCTCTCTCTCTCTCTCTTTCTCTGTGCTTTATGAGTGGAAACGGGCACAATAAGTGTTTCGAGCGATCTCGAAGTATCGTACAATAGATAAGCCGTAGTTACGAGACTTTCCTCGTAATTAATAGGAAATTTTCGCGTTAAGAGATTCACAAATATAACATTAATAACGACGACGTTACTATCGGAAAACATTAAGAGTCTCCTTTCGATCGAATGAAATTATTGTTATTTTATTTATACATGCATATATACATACACATATACGTACATACATACATACGTAAAGTCAATGCGTCAGTTATTATCATTGTATTTCTCTGAGATGTTCAATATACAATGTCATCTCGGGTGATGTCAGAAGTGTTACCTATCCATGTAGATTAGAGTAGTAGTCGCACTATATTCGCGATTAGCCAAGGGAATATGTCGAGGAGTTCTCCCTCGCGTGGAAATTTCGCAAGACGAGAAGGGCTCCGAAGGTTTACACGGAGAGTAATTGCCATCGTCGCCGACGGTGGACCTATGTGCCTTTATGGTGCACGACGGTAGCGCGTCGAAGGAGATGGAAATGATGAAGGACGAGGAGAAGGAGGAAGAGAAGGAAGACGAGGAGGAGGTTGGGGGGGCGTAAGGCATCGAGGGTGGCGAGCTCTAAATTGTCTCCTCGTGCATTGCCTTCGGTTAATACGCGCGATATTAGACGCTTTATTACCACCATTACCATAATTCTGTAATCGATACGCGTCAAGCAAGGAGCTCGCCAATTTCAGATACCGGATAGCACGTAAGAAGCATCGAGACGAGAGAAAAAAAGAGAGAGAGAGAGGAAGGGAGAGAAAAAACATCTATAGGGGTTGAAACGAGAAAAAGGGAAAAGAAGAAAGACGATTCCCCTTCTTTTTCTTTTTTTTTTTCGTATCATCTCCCTTGTTCGTCTAGTTTTCTCTACCCCCCCCCTCTCTCTCTCTCTCTCTCTCTGTTTTTCTCTCTTTTTTTTTCGCTAATATTCGTAGCGCGATCGCGCGTAATCACGGCATTGTTTTTTTCCTCTGACTCGAAAAAACGAAAAGAAAGTAGAATGAGAAGCGAGATAGGGTAGAGACGAGTCAAGAAATGGGAATGAATGGAAGAAAGAAAGAAAGAAAGAAAGACAAAGCGTAGCGAGCGGAATAAATTCCAACGTGGGGTTTGCATAAATAATCCAAGAATATTCGGCCGGCTTCTTCTGTCTTAAAGTTAGACGTGTATATACTTAACGTTCGAGTTTATGTATATGTATTATCTATGTATATACATATGTGTGTGTGTGTGTGTGTGTGTGTGTATGCTGTTATACGTGCAAGTAAGTATGAGCGTCAAAGTTACGCGCAAAGATTTTCCCACGAATTTCCATGCACACAACTGCAAGACCGACCGTCCTCGAAGCTTGTAACGAGGCGTACGCTTCGTAGTAAATATTCTGGAAGCGGAGGAGCTTCCAGGAGTAACCGGTGACTCTCCTCTTCTTCTTCATCTCTCCCTCCCTCTCTCTGTCTCTCTCTTCTTTTCTCTTCGCGTAATGGTAGCTCTTATTCCTTAGAAGAAGCTCGCGCCGGCCTTTAGGACGCCGTTGGACCGTTAAAAATTTACTACAGTTTGCTCGTTTCACAGTGAAACTTTTCGTATCCGCTATAAAGTCTAACAACAATTACGAGTTTCACGGTTTTCTTATCGCTCGGAAACGGGCCGCGTGTATGCGTGCGAGCACCCTTTTCTTCTTCTTTTTCTTCTCTTTCTTTTCTTTCTTCTCTTCCATTCCATATCGTTTGTTTTCATCTTCCTTTAGTTTTGCTGACGTATTCTTCCAACGAATTAATTCTTTTTCCTCTCTCTCTCTCTCTCTCTCTCTCTCTCTCTTTCTCTGTCTTTTTTCATCTCTCGCTTGAACGAATGCTATGAATTTAATGACAACTCGGAGAAAGCCTCTTTTAACTATCGCAAAGCTTTCGACGAGTAACGCGTCGTTTTCTTTAACGCCAGCACAAAATGACGTCCATGATTCGGTCGAGAAACGTTAATTGGATTCGACAGCGTCGCGAGCTCTCTCACTCTCTTTCTCTCTTCCTCTCTCTCCTTCTTCCATTCTCTTGACGTTAAAATTATCTCTAGAACGAGCATAAACTTCGCGACGTTTCCGCTCGCGTTTATTCGCACCTCGTAATTCCTTTCTCTCCCTATAATTAGAAAGATCTGGGAGAAAGCTTTAGATGGGGGATAGAGAAGAAGTATCGTCGAATTTGTTACCACGTATTGTTGAGTACGTCGACGACAACGAAGACGATTCGAAGGAGATGCTAAGTGAAAAAGGACAAAATTCAAGGATCAGGGGAGTACAACTGAATAAAGGAATATAACATTCGTGGCGTAACCTTAGCCTTGAGAAATCTGGATTTAGCTATCGACGCCTTTCGGTTCGTTCACTCGATCCAACGGTACAGAATAGTAAAGTCGCTATTTATACGCTAGCTCTCGATTCATGTATTTCTAAGGTCTAACGTATCGATTTTCAATTTAGTTAAGAATTCCGAATAGTGGAAGAAACGTACATATACTTATATAAATATATATATATATATATATATATATATATATATATCTAGCGTGTTTCTATATATGTATTGTACGTATATATTCTTCGTGCAAAAGTATAAATGGATAATGTTAAGCGTTAACACGCGTATATACCAAGCGCTTTTAATGATATTAAAAGCGAGCCAACATATAGGAGATAGAAAAAAAAAGTATACACTGAGTTATGTATACGAAGGATATGAGAAACTCTAAAAGAAGGACATCTCAAACTCACGAGACAAGGAAGCTGAAAGTTTGAGAATCGAAGGAACTTAATTACCAGGTGAAGGAGACAGTTTGATCGTCGTTCCAGTTACGCTTTTTCTTTTACTCGAAGATAGGCGAGTTTAATTTATCGTATACTTTTATTGTTGTATCCCGATGCAATTAAATACTTCTCCATGGATAAACTTTTAATCGTGGACTCTTCCAAGAAACGTAAGATCGACCATACGGAAGATAGTTTCTCGAGCTTCCCATTTTTTTGTACACCCCTTCCCCCTCTGTTTACCCCCACAATTTGTTTCCCTTCATTTCCACGCCCTTCATTTTCTTTTTTGTTTTGGTTCTTTCTTTCTTCCCTCTCCTCCCCCCTCTCTTTCTCTCTAAGAAGTTATCGGCTTGGCGTACGTTCTTTCGAGCATTATTCCCAAATCGAAGAAAACTCGGAAAACGCTTCATTGAAGAACATTTTCTATGTAATCATCATCTTCCTTCTTTTCTTTTTTTTGTTTTTTTTCAACTTTCTCTCCAAAGAACTTAGTTGGAAATGACACTTTATCGTTTCTCAAGCTAACAGAGTTTAATATACTCTCTTGTTAGAACTCGATGAATGCTCCTGTTTAGAAGAAGATAATTCGTTCGTCGAAACGAACCGGTTCGATCGAATTGCCACTTACATTTTCCACGAATCTATCGTTCCTACCTCCTCCATCTAGTTATATATCCTTCGCCACTGTCGATTAGGCTTTTTCCTCGATTCCATTAATCTTCGAGGATTAAATTCTGGAAAATCGCTTATGAATAACTTACGATTCGGTGAATAGATCGATCCATCGTTATAAATCATTTATCTGGTATATGCATACACGTGTATACTTATGCGTAAAACACAATCGTGGTTAAACCTTCTAAATTGTCATTGGAATTGTAAAAAAAAAAAAAAAAAAAAAAAGAGAAGAAAGAAAAAAAACACGAAAAAAAGATATGTCTCACCAAACGATTAATAACATCGACGAAGAGTATTCACCTAACCGAAAAAGCATGGACAAACGTATCAATCGTGTAATCGCAAAAATCCATGAGTCAACTCTTGTCGTCGAGTCATCCCAAGCAAGTATCCATCTCTCTCTCTCTCTCTCTCTATTTCTCTCTTGGATCACTCTTCTTTTTTTCCTTCTTTCTTTCTCTCTCCTTTTCACATTTCTACGAAATCTTTCCCCTTCGTCGATTAATACGTCTTTATCAAAAACGTAGGATCTAACGGTGCTAGTCACTTTCTATTTCTCTCTCTTTATCTCTGTTTCTCTTTCCCTGTCTATCTCTATCTTTCTCTTTCGTCCAAACGAGTCACGATCCTTTTCCCCCCTTCCCTTCTCCCTCCCTCTTTCTCTCTCTCTCTCTCTCTCTCATCCGAGGCAATCAATTTGATCGAAATCTACCGCGAACAAAAATACCATAGACTCTGACGTTCACCCTTGTCAGACGGTAATTAACGTAAGCAAAGATCGTTATCTCTTTTGAAGTCCGGCCTTCTTTTTCGTATTATCTTCCTCTCCCTCTCTCTCTCTCTCTCTCTCTCTCTCTCTCTCTCTCTCTCTCTCTCCATAACTTGATTCGTTTCTCTTTTACCCTTCTTACGTATACAAAAGGGGATTCCACGAATTCACTAGCAACCACCGCTCTGCTACACCACCATCGTCTACATTATTTCCCCTCTCCTTGATAATACCGTCAGACTTTAGTAAGAGAAAAAAAAGAGAGAAAGAGAGAAAGGAAGAAGAAGCGGGGAGAGAAAGAGCAGTGAGTATAAACAGACGCGATGCAGCGTGATTTCATTGAGCCACAACAAACGGCGAGCCGCGCGTTACACAGCGGCTAACGAATGTTATGCGCGCCGCCACAAAGGCTTTTCACTTCTGAAATTTCCACGGAATCTCGAAACTCTATCTCTTGTTTCTCGTCGTTCCTTCTTTCTCTCTCTCTCTCTCTCTCTCTCTCTTTTTCTAGCTCTCTCTCTCTCTCTCTCTCTCTCTCTCTCTCTTTCTTTCTCTAGCTCTCTTTCGTTCTTTCTATCTCGTACAATCTCGTGCACGTCCGTAATTTTTCCGTATCCATAGTTGGTAAGACAAAAAGAAAATATCAGAGTGACGTCGAGGAGGAGGTTAGTATAACGAATGAAATTTTTACCAGTGTATTTGATTCAAAGGACTTCGAAGCGTCATCGTGTAAAATTTGAAGATCGCCTTCCATAACCTCGCGCTAGCTTGCCTTTATTCTTCTATACATCCTATTTCTTGCGTGTTCTCATTTCAAAGTTCTCTCATTAAATATTTAGTCGGGATCTATTACGTTCTCGCGACTATGTCACGCGAGAAATGAGCTCGAAGAGAAAAAGAAAGATATTTCTCTCTCTCTCTCTCTCTCTCTCTCTCTCTCTCTTCTTTCGTTTCGGAGATTTAACGTACGTTCATACGCCAACGTTCTCTTATGAGCAAAATCCTTCCACTGATATCCTCCAACACATTGATACGAGTCACTCGTAGTCATGAAGAGACGAAACGGAGAGGAGATAGGAGGCACATTGTTGAGTCGAAAATTTTATTTGCCCGGGGATTGCTTTTGATCTCGAAATCGCATACACCAGCAGGGTTTGCCACCGTAGTTCGCGTTAATAAACGTTTTAATTGCTTCCGTTCCGGGGAAATAAGCAGCGGCCATAAAGCCACGAAACGTCCGTCGCAGAAAAGTCCCATGCGACGAAGGGGTTTAGGGAGACGAGACGGGAACGGCCAATCTGCATACTATCTATACGCAAACGAGTAAACACATAAATACTGCGTGTAGTATGGTGGGTATCTATATATAACATATAGACAGTAGACACGGCAGGCGTAACCCGTTGCGGCCACGCAGAACGGGATAGGCCGTCGGGATGAATGGAACGAATACACAACGGATATGAGCGAAGGGTTACCGTTTTTCCCCATTACTCTCCCCGTGTATCAGAATCCGGAAATTACCTGCCGTCGTATTATCATAGGAGGGTCAAATCGAGACCTCCTACAACCAGAAACCGTTTTCAGTCACGATCGCCTCCCTCCCTCTCTCTTTCTCTCGCTCTCGCTCTCTCTATCTATCTATCTATCTCTGTTCATCCAGTTTTTGGTTCTCTATACACGAAACACCGCGACGTATCCTTTCTCTTGCTCTCTCTCTCTCTCTCTCTCTCCCTTTCTCTCTCTTCTCTTCTCTTCTCTTCTCTTTCGATCGATAGTCTACGTGCCTC
>NC_060964.1:7995706-8033206 GCF_910589235.1 Vespa crabro
GAGATAGGAGGTAAAGTTCGTTTCGGAAAATGCATTTTCCTTGAATAAACAAAAATACTTACTCTTTGTATATAGTTCAGCACTCTGATAGAGTGGTAGGACTGTGAAAGTAAGAAACTGACAGAAAGATAAACGAACCCTTCGCGCGTAAAAACTGCAAAGTTTATTCGAGTCATCTGTAAAGAAGAGTAGTAGATAGGTAGGTAGGTACTTCTTTTAAAACGTACGATTATTCGCTTCGATAAAAATCTCTTCTTCGCGAAAATATATGTACCGTGAAGGTTTGTACGTAGGTTGGTATAAACCTACCTACATACATATATATACCGTATAGGTTGGTTGACAGTATCGAAATATTCGAGATTGGTCTTCTGTATAAAACGTTGCTTTCGTATTTATCGAAACGATCTTTACCAGAGTTATCCATATATCATATCCATTCGACGAAACATCCGCGGCCGAAGAAAACTTGCTCAAGTCGAAAGTTCTGACTCGACTAACTCTCCCACACACACACACACACACACATATACACACGCAGACACAGATATATACATGCGCAGCAGTGAGGGAGCAGCTTTTCACGCGACGGATGTGTTTCCTTCTTCGATCGTAAATACTTTTTGCTTTTGCGAAAGAAGAAACGAGAACTATCGAAGAGGAAAATTTTCCCACATGTATACATACATACACACGTATACATGTACGTACCGTTCTATACACAGGCACATGTACAAATAGGCGAAGCAAACGGAATTCGGTTACCACTTTGAAATCGCGTTTTATTCGATTCCACGTTGCACCGCGTAATTGAGCATCACCGATGAATGTGCACCCGCCAATATTCCGGTATTTTTGAGTTCGAAGCTGTCGCTCGTAAATACACACCTGTATCGCTATATAAATCTTCCGATTAGTCGATGATTCATCGACTCGTTTGAAAGCTCTTTTCCCGCGCCTTTTGATCGTGCTCGTTCGCACGCTAATTCATTATCATTTATTATTATCTTCGAACGATTCGTTTTCTATTCCTTCCTTTACTTTCTTTTATCTATTTTCTTATTCTTTTCTTTTTAATACGTTTTGAATAACTTACCTAACGTTGATCAAAAGTAAAAGATATATATAAGCACGAATTTGAAAGAAAAAGTTTAAAAAGGAAAAGTTCATTTGAGAGATATTCAACCACCTCTGTGAGGAGCACGCACGTTTTTAAAGTAAAACTCGTGAGCGTGCCTACTCAAGGCTCTTTGATGCCACCGCGATCTTCGTATTTAAGTTTTACCTCATTAAAGTGCCAACAACTCCGTTTTGCAATCTAGTCTACGCGGGATAGTGAGAAACTCGGCAATTATATGAAATGTTCCGAACGGTTCGTACGGAATATTTCACGGAGGACGAAGATTCGCTGCGTGTCTCTCATAGCCTCGTAGTAACATTTAAAGGAAGCTTTTGATGGTGTTTCGATCGATGTATATGTACGCATACGTATATACATACTTACATAGAACATACATCCATTCGCAAGCTATAATTAATGTTTCGAAAAGTATCTAAAGTTGTTATATATACATACGACGTTTCATATCTAAGAGGTACTACGACTACGACGTCGTTTAAATCTAAGAGACTTGTAAACTTGGCCTGCGGTAAACCAATTGCCTCTTATCCCCACTCCCTTTCTTTTGTTTCATCCTTACTTCAATTCTCATTTTCATTTCGTCATATCAATCTTCTTAAACGTGTTATTCGTTAAGTCGTCGCGCATGTTATTGCTTATCTGAATTAATGATATCTGAAAAGTCGAGAGGAGTAGAAACATAGATAATACTTACTTACTCATTCGTCAAAATCCTATGTAGTGGTTGTGTTGAAAATCGTTAAATATATAGGTGAATGCATAAGGAGATAGATAACGTACGAGGAAATGAAAATCATTGACGCGAGACGAATGTACACACCTATGTATAGATAACCTATGTATATATGCAAATATAGAGGCAAATGTTTGTCGAAGAAGAGAAACGAATATAGAAGATGAAAGTGGCGAATAAAAGAGAAAAGTAGAAGAGGAGTCGTGGTTTCGATCGATGGCAGAGGACTAAAAGGACAAAGACGATGCGAGGAGAAGGGATAAAGAGAGAGAGAGAGAGAGAGAGAGAGAGAGAGAGAGAGAGAGAGAAAAATAGAAAGGATCCTTCAAACGGTCCTTGTATTGCATTGCAACCACGTAGTTCCCTCGGTATGTAAAGCTTTCTCTGTTGGTTGCTTGCTATTGCTGTTGCTGTTGCTACTGGTACTTCTCCGCGCAATCGCTAGAATAAGAAGCAAGCAAGGAAGCAAGGAAGCAAGGAAGCGAATGCAAAAGGATGAGAACGAGAGACATTCGTCGCACGACAAAGGAATCCCGATGACGCGAAGATTTACATCTGTACACAGCTGGATCTAAAACCAAAGAATTTGCATTTTCGATGCGACGTTTCCCTTCGGCCAAACTTCTTTCCCGCTTTTCTTCGTCTCTTTCTTTTACTTTCCGACGAGGATTTATTTTTGGTTCGTGCACACGCAACGTAAAAGAGAAAGAGAAAGAGAAAGAGAAATAGGAAGAGGAAGAGGCAACCCTTCTTCTCCAACTAAAACTTTACTTCTCCTCTCTTACTTCTGCACGTGCAAACGCGCATAGTACGTGTCGTAGCGAATGGAGAAAGATATTCTTTCTTATTTTCATACAATTTTTATTTGAAATATTCATCCTCGACTCGATATTTTCTCTCGTATTTACGTTTAAAGGAAATACGACGATGTTTTCTTTCTTTCTTTCTTTTTTCTCTCCTCTCTTTCTTCTTCTTCCTCTTCTCCTCCTTTTTTCTTTTCCTTCGTAAATAAATTTTGCAAAAAAGAAATAGAAATGAAAAATTGATTCAATTAATTTCAATTTTCCCTGTGCGTGTATATATATATATATATATATAAATGAATGTAGTTCACGTCTCTATCTTTTTCTTTTCTTAAAAAAGATCGTACTTTCTTGGCGTGAAAAGAAGACCGAGAATAAGGCAATGTGTTTTACGTTAGTAACCATGGCGGAAACAGAAACACGCGTATCCCGTCGTCATAGATCGAGCTACGTGGAACGTAATATTACATCTTCGTGCAAGGTTTAAGGATTTTTGTTGAGGCGAAGGCCAAAGTGCCAGGTTCTCCGAGAAGAAAAAGAAGAGAGAGAGAAAGAGAGAGAGAAAGGAAAAGAGAAAGAGAGATCCGTAGAGGAGAAACAGAACGAGTGCAAGCAAGAGGGAAAAACGAAAACGTAGGAGGGTTGCGTCCTCGGATACACACGCGCTTTGCGAGCTTCCCTTCGTCGAGTTTCGTGGAATGTGTTGCATCTCGCGTTATATTTACGACGAGGGAGATCCCAAGCTTGTTGGAGAAAAGGATGGTTAGAAAGAAAAAGACAGAGAACGAGAGAGGTAAGCAAGTGCACGCGGCTTATATACGGTGATTCGTTTCAGAAACGTCGAGTGTTCTCTCTCTTTCTCTCTTTTTTTTCTTCTTTTTCTCTTTTTCGAGGAGATACAATTTCTTTTTTTTCCCCTCTTCCCCCCATCACCCCTCTCTCTCTCTCTCTCTCTCTCTCTCTCTCTCTCCTTTTTCCCTTTTTAGAGCTGAAGGATTTATTTGGCAGAAAAGGAGATTTCGAGACGAGAAGGCAAGAATGTCGAAATCTCGAAAGGGAAAGAAGGAGAGCCTTTTGATTTCTCTTCCGTCGTGGCTCGTCGCAGAGGAATTTTAATCGCGTTTTTTGGCCCGCACATTTCCTTCCTCGTCCTCTTTCTCTTCCTCTTTCTCTTCCTCGTCCTTTTCCTCGATTTTAAGGGGTTACTCTATACATCTAGATCCTATTCCGCATACATACATACATACATACATACATACATACATATGTACATACTATCTATGCTTTACGAAGCTAACGTATCCCAGCGTGTGTGTAAGTAAATTCATGCGAAGGACGTTCGATTTCTCGCAAAGAACTCAGTATACACGTACGTGTTGTATACTTTGAATACGAATGCACTACTTTGAGTTTCCGAGTACCTACCACTCCGTCAGAATGGTTTTTCTTCTTTTTTTGTTCTTATTTTATTTTTTTTTTCTTCTTTCTTTCTTTCTTTCTTTCTTTATTCGCATCAGACCAGGATGCTTCGCGACGTCCGGTTGAGTATTTTTAAAGGAAGAGCAGAGGCTCTTCATGGATAAGGCTAACTGATTCCGAAAAGAGAGGAAGAAGACTGACACCGGTAAAACAGAGAGAGAGAGAGAGAGAGAGAGAGAGAGAGAGAGAGAGAGAGAGAAAGAAATGGATAGACGTTTTCGCACGTAAGAGAATTTATCTTCCTTTCCATTAAAAATTTTTTGGAGGGATGTGATGGTTATACTCGAGACTACTGAGACAGGAGGGTTCAACTTTTGAAACATCCATTTACCACCGTATGGAAGTCTCCCGCGTTTCTCCTGCCTAACTTCGAAGGGACCACTTTTCTCTGTCTTCCGTCGTTTCGAAGGAAATAGCTGTAAACGCTTTGAAAGCTACACGAACCGTATCCCGTATGACATATCGTAACGATCGCTTCAAAGACATTTTCCTTCTGTTCTCCTCTTTCTTACTTGCTACGTAATATGCAAATTACTAAATTACTACTTTCAAATCTTACAAAATATCTCGTCGTACGATAATTATATTAGATATATCTAATGAATGAGTCATTTTCAACATAACAGAGGTGAGATAAAGTCTACATGAAGTATATCTGCGTAAATCGTATAATATCTAAAATCTATCTACGTATTATATTTATTTCGATGAAGGAAAATTTCAATCCATATCGTATACTCTTTTTCATCCTGATACCGAGATGGGCTTTGGGGGAGGGTGGAGGCAGTTCGACCGCTTTGAATACATTCGAATTCCATGAAATCTGAAATGGGAGGCATCTCACATTATTCGGTTCTTACGTTCGCCATGATCTCCCTTTCTCTTTTTTCCTTCTTGTTTTTTCTTTTTTTTTTTTTTTTTGGTTTTTTTTTTTATTTTTATTTTCTTTTCTTTCTCCTCGCAGACGGTAGCTTGTGCATTTTACGGTTTAGTAACGTCGCAGAGAGAATATCAATGAGGAAGCGATAGAGAGAAGTAAATCGTGAGACCGCGTCATAGAGCAAAACGTAGCGATTTATCGGAGAAAACGTTATAATTAATTGACGTTCACGCAACAATATAATAATATAATATAATTTCGTCGATGTAATTTTACTTCGATCTCTGTAAATGTATAATCGATCTCTACAACGTTAATGGGCTACGGTCCGTTAGTGTTAAATCTACCCTAGCATTTCTCAAGTTATCAAGCTATTGCCATTCTCCAACCCTATATTTCTTTTCTCGAGTATCATAGAAGAAGTCAAGGCAAACACAATGGGGAGCAAACGATGTCGCTTTCTGAAGGGACTGGATGCGGGTTATTTGGCCACAAAGTCTTATGATAAAAAGAAGCAGATTTATAGAGGGAAAGAGAGAGCGAGAGAGAGAAGAAATATCGAGTTTCCTCGTGTAATATCATGACGTTCACGAAAGCTTCCTAATCGAATCGAATTCAGAGAAATTTCAAGGCAATAAGATCCAATCGATTGGAGATAATTAGTTTGACGTTAGTAATTTGATGTAGCTCCGATCGTATCAATTTTTTAATAGATATATATATGTATATCTTGCTTCTCGTTAAAAATTTCTCCGCGAGAATACGTAATCTTTATATATTAGTATATATTAGTAATCGTATATACGTATATAAATATATATATATTATAAACAAAGTATATAAAACGTGAGAGAATTTTAATGGAAAGATTCTTAGAGACATTCTACGAACGTAAAAGTTCTCTTTCGAGGAAGGTCACGCACGAATTGCGAACCACGACACGGCTCGTTGGATGCACCGCCGTTGCTTTATGCAAATCAATCTGTTCGAGAGGAATAAGTCCACGATGTCAAGCTCGTGGAACCGTTCGCCAATTGAATTTTCTAGGATCGGGAATAATGCGAGGAACGAGATATATATATATATATATATACATACATACATACATATATATATGTATATATATATATATGTATATATATGTATAAATATAGAGAGAGAAATCGGAGTTTCTCTCGAGCTCTCTTTAAACTTCGACGACTAGGAAAATTCGAATGTTGCTGTGCTCCTCTCCTAGAAAGGAAGAAATATAACGATAAGAGTGAAGCGTAGACAATTAATTTGTTTTATCTACGTAAGTACATACACATATAACATTTTCGTAATATAGAGACACTTTAGAATTTGTTGCAAACGATACTCGACGATTGAAACTCAGCCTTGTATGTATAACGATATAAGAAAAAGGAGGATCGAGAGGAATAATAAAAGGGATGCTTTTGTAAACGATAAATCTTACTCCATCTTCTTCCGTCAAAGGGCTACCTTAATGAAGTCAACTTTGAGTCCATTATTTGACGCGGGAAGAAAGTTGCAGGATCTCGACGATGTGTTTTTTCTTTCTTCCCTTACCTCTTTATTTCTTTCTTTTTTTCTTTATTTTTTTCCTCCTGTTCTCTCTCTCTCTCTCTCTCATTTCTTTATTTTTCACTTGGATGACTCCTCTCGCCATCTTGAAAACGAGCTCTGCCTTTATTCTTTTTTCTTCTTTTTTTTCTTTTTATTTTTTTTAGCCGATCTTATAACAAAATATTCTGTCCCAGTTATGAAAAGCTTAGAGAGGAAACAGGAAAGGAGAGAACTTTAACATTGCGGTTATTTTTCACGTCCTCTGACGTCACAACGCGAGTTTGTTACTCGCATAAAATACGTTCGCGTCATACAAAACTCGGCTTCCAAGCCTTTGGCGAGGACGAACAGATACAAGTTGAAAATTTGTTAAACGTCAAAATCAGCCGGCAACGCACAGGTCAATGGAAAAGTCGATTAAAAAGTATTCTCACAATCGACGGCTGCTTCTGTCGTTTATCGTCCATCAAGCGCCGTTTAACGTTCCTAAGAGCATTGCTATTCTTCACTTTCTTTCCTTTTCTTTTCTTTTCTTTTCTTTTCTTTTCTATTCTATTAGCCCATTTCCATTTCTCTTCTCATACACATTTACGACGATAGTACTCGATTTTTCCTTCTCTTGTATTACGATCTTTACGCTCGCAGGAATTAAAATTCAACCTCCAATAAAATAAAATTGAGCTCGTATTTTCCATTGAACTTTTATACTTGCATTCCTTCCATTCGAATTTCATATTATATTTAAACAATTTAATATAACAGAAATTGAAACTGCATCGTTATACGTAAAATATCTGATATAAGTGAGTAATTTGTAAGAAATTTAATTAATAAAAATTATCGTTTTTAATGGATATTCATAAGGAATTATTATTTGCGTTGAACGTCTCGTTCATTAAACAGTATCGAACTCTTTTCCTTCTATTTATCTACCCATCTATCTATATACCTATCTATCTATCTATCTATCAATCTATCTCTGTCTTCTATCTCATTCTTTCGTTTTCTTCCCTCAAGCAAATGCAAATATATTCAGAGCCAAAGTTAAATGCCACACCCAGTATATCGTATTCCGTGTATGTACAATAGCAAATCGTACGCGAATATAGGAGGTTAAAAGAAGAGGAAGAGAAGGTAGAGAGAAAGATAGACAGACATAGAGAGAGCGAGAGAGAGAGAGAGAGAGAGAGAGAGAGAGAGAGAGAGAGAGAGAGAGAGAGAGAGAGAGAGTGTGAAACCGTCTGGAGATACAGACACGCTATATTCGAGACAGAGGGTGAAAGGTGGAGGAGAAAGGATAGATGAGGGAAGGGTCGAAGTAAGGGACGCAGGAAATATGAATATTCGTACGAAAGAGGTCCGGAGAGACGAACGAGAAAACTCTCTCTCTCTCTCTCTCTCTTTCTCCTTTACTCTTTCTTCCTCCGTACTCTCAGTTCCGTGCACTTCCTTCGGTTGGATGATATAAATATGGCGAATGCCGCCCCGTACGTTCCGTTTTCTTCCTTTTTTTTCCTCTCTCTCTCTTAAAGAAGAAGACGAAGAGAAGAAGGTAGTGGAAGAGTAGAAGAAGTAAGAGGAAGAGGAGGAGAAAGAGGGAAGGAGGAGGAAGGACGCATGGAAAACATGGAGGCAAGTTCTTCGTACGAGCTCAGCGAAGTTATCGATATCGTAACTCGAAGAACTTGGACGTCGCCGTTGTCGTTCGGCTATCCTGCCCCTCCCTCCCATTCTCTCTCTCACTCTCTCTCTCTCTCTCTCTCTCTCTCTCTCTCTTTCATTTTTCCTCACCAACGCTCTTCAACATTACCAACTTTTTTATTTATCGGCTTCGTCGGAAAATCTCACGGACGTTCACACCCCATCCACTTTCTCACCCTCTACTTTCTTTCCTACTTTCTCTTCTCTTTTTATCTTTCTACCTTTTGCTTAGCTGCCGCAAACAAGCGGACGGACTCTTTGGGCATAAAGAGTGCTGCATGTTTCTCTCTCTCTCTCTCACGCTTTATCACCACTACTTTGTAAAGCACGTGTATATCAATGCAATATTATAAGTATATATACATAAGGAAAGAAGCACATCGTCACGGAAAACGTACTCGTACTTCTCTCTTTCTTTCTTTATTTCTTTTATTTCAACCACCTCCCCCCACCCTCTCTCTCTTTTTCTCTCTCGCTGTTTTTTTTTTACTTTCGCGCTTTTTCTTCCTCTTCATTTCCGTCTTCGTTTCTCCTATTTTCAAACTTTCCTTTCTTCCTCCGCCGGATTTCAACGCCGTATCTTTCTGAGAGGAAGCTAATTGTACTCGTCGCAAGGTAACGCATCTCCTAGAAGTTTCTTCTTTATCTTCCTCTATTCGACGCCGAGCTTGTTCGAAAACACGCGCGAACGAATAGATCCTTCTAGACTTACTCCCGCGTATCTCTAGAGGTAATTTCCAAGGCTCGACTCGCGACAATTTAACGCTGGGATTTTGTTACCATCTTCCTCTTCTTCTTCTTCTCCTCCTCCTCCTTTCTTTTCTTCTTCTTCTTATTCTTCTTCTTCTCTCTTAATATTTTCCCACGAATAATTAGTTAACAAGCTAATTAGCTTTTAACGGTACCTACCTAATACACAATTTCCAGATCAACGTAATTAAATTCAATAGGCGAGACGGTCGGCGAACAAATGCAGACGGCAAGTATAACAAAGACTAACGAAGGGGATATAAGTTTCGTCGTATGATCTCTCTCTCTCTCTCTCTCTCTCTTTCTCGTTTATCCTTATCGTACAAATTCTCGCGAAGGTCTTCGCGCTTTTGTCGAGTGCGCTGAACGAGTGCGAGCGAGACTAAGTACACACACGGAGGCTCGTTGTATCAAGCTCTCGAACCAGAGGGAAGGCAAGTAAAAGAGACAGATGGGGAAAAAAGAAAGAAACGAGAAAGAAAGAAGAAAGGGGAAAAAGTATAAAAAGGGAGACTAAAAGAGATTCCTCTCGGTGAGACTTTCGTCGTCTTCGGATCCCTTGCACGCCGCGCCGGCTGGCGCGTGAATTAATCGAGTTAATTGTCGCCGGCTCTTTCGTGTCTAATTAGATGCGTCTCACGGTTCTCTGAGAAGTGCAAGTCAAAGAAACGTTTCGCCCTTTACTTTCAGGACAAGGACAATTTTCGTTCGTCGTCGTTTGTCTCGTACGATCAATAAGACAAAGAGAGGGAGAAAGGGAGAGAGAGAGAGAGAGAGAGAAAGCTCAACGATCCTCAACGTCAAATAATTTCGACGCCCTGACCGCGATAGCCTACTCGCGCGAGAGTAACTATTCATAATAATTATTACCTCGGGGTAACGCAAATACGTTGGGTATTCGCACCATTCGGAAGACTGCATATTCTGCTAATTACCGAATTCCAGGACGATAATTAGCAGGATGGGTGGATACTATATCGAATGCTTTACAAGACATCAAACGATCCGCGAGGTATTATCGATATTATCGATAATACATTATCGATAACTATTTGCCGATAATATTTAGGTCATGTCTCAAATAATTATTTAAGAATTTCCCTGGCACCGTTACGAAAATACTTTCTGTGAAATCATTATTTTGCGATTCCTAGTTCGTCCTATGAGAGAAAGAGAGAGAGAGAGAGAGAGAGAGAGAGAGAGAGAGAGAGAAAGAAAGAGGCAGGAAATCGTGGCATAAGGGAGAAAACTGTAAGGAATGGGAACGAACGAAGGAAGATACCTCTTAGTTGCTACGAAAAGTTCCTTTCGAGGTACTCGAATTTCTCCGAACCACTCGAAGGCCCTTCTTCGAGTTTTTCAAATCCTCGCTTTATCGTTCATCCACTTCTCAAGTTTTAGAGTTTTCCTACCGACAACAACGACGACGGCACGCGTTCAACCTGACTTGGCAGAAGAAATGCTTATTTTCTGCGACGGCTTAATTAAAAATCGGACAAGAGAGTTCATGAGTCAGCCGTTCATTTTGTACGAAAAGATAACAAGTTGATTTTCTTCCTTCTCGTGGAAATAGCTCTCCTTATTCTCTTTCTTTCTTTCTTTCTTACTTCCTTCCTTCCTTCCTTCCTTCCTTCCTTCCTCTTCTTTCTTCCGAAATTTTGCAATCACTTTTCTTAATGAATATATGAAGCGTTTCATAGTATAACGTGTATGTTGTTATGCTCTTATAATGTTCTGTCACCTTTCCTTCCTTTCTCTCTCTCTCTCTCTCTCTCTCTCTCTCTCTCTCGCAAACGCGTGCGCGAGGGCGCTCTCTTTTTCACTCTCTGAATTCTTTTCGAGCTGTGGCGAATAAGAAAATGGAAGTGAACGTTGGTAACGAGGCACGAGCGGCAACGAGGTCAGGTCCGTCTTTTGTATTATACAGAATAGCATCTCACCCGGTGGAAATTAGAAACTAGAAATGAGCGGAGTTTTGAAAGTCGTTTCGAACTTCTTCTTCTTTTTCTTTTTCCTCTTTTCCTCTCTCTCTTTTTCTCTCTCTCTTCCCCCCCCCCCCTCCCCTTTCTCTTTCTCTTTTTCTCTTTATCTCACATACACTCTCTATTTCTTCTCACTTTCTTTTTTCTTTTCGTTTCATTTTGAAGAAAGAACGACGCGTTCGTCGCGAGCCGTCGAATATCTTCCAGACGCTGGGACACGGTAATGGACCGAAAAATGAAACGAGAGAGTAACAAAAGTTTGACGTTTTGCCGACAACACGAGCGTTATTAGCAATTTCATAAAGGGAATTTTATTTTTTCTCTCGCCGAGAGAACAAAAAAAGGAAGAAAAAAAAACGTGGAGATGGAATGAACTTTATTCGTTTTATAACGAAATATGATCACCAGGGGAATAATAGATCTTCTTAATCTAACAAATTGTTATTATACGAGATGTAATTTTGTTAAAACGACTATATTTTAAGTACGTTACGTGTTATATTATCTGTTAATAAACACGCTACCGCCAATACGCGTAATTTTGAATTTTATTAAAATTCTCCCGTTTATATGCGGGTATAGGAGCTATTGATAAAATAAGAGAGAAAAAGATATAGAAATGAGGGAACAGAAAATCTCGAATCTTTCGGTTACACATTCGAATTTACGGGAAGGTCCGTCCAGCGGAAATTGGCGTTCGAATATAACCAGAAACTCCGTTATGATCGATTTCTCTTCTCTCCAGATTTTCTCTTTATTTTTCATTTTATATTCGATTCTCGAAGAAGCTCTCGAGTCCGGATTCCGGATGGGCAATTACCGTATGACCTCGATTATTCGAATTAACGATGACGCGAGCAATCGATTTTTTGGTGACCGTCTCGGCTGATTAATTTTCTCGTTCGATGAACCACATATTGCTAATGCGAATATTATTCAAATAATTAACACGATATTTTTCTTATTAATTTTATATAAATATTTCAATAAGAAATGATATTAATTTTCTTTTCTTTTCTTTTCTTATTTGTTCCTCTCTCTCTCTCTCTCTCTCTCTCTCTCTCTCTCTCTCTCTCTCTCTTTCTCAAACTTCACTATTGTCTATTTTAAACAAATGATAAAACTCATTTTAAAAACAAACGTAATAAATTCAAAATAGAAGCATTTCTTTTACGAGAAAGAAGGTACCCGTTAAAAAACGGGAATTTTGGCGAGGAATAAGAATTATGGTTGTCTCTCAGTTTTTTTATTTCCTCAAGGCATCGGCCAAGGGCGTTTCCATCGTAGAGATAACGTAGACCCATTAGAGTTATGATTACAGACTAAAGATACATAATGTCCTACTTGGCGTGTTCAAGTAGAAACGTAGGGACAACGACGAGGACAAGGACGACGACTGTGGTGGCGACGGCGACGTGTTTCGCTAAAATAGAACCGTCCTATCCCAAAACTAGAACGATTGCCAACGTTATTTTCCTGGCCCTTTCCCCTCTATATTTTTCGTCCCAGCTGCTCTAACATCGTTCATCTTTTCCTCCTCCCCTCTTTTATTCCCCTTTTTACCTTTCAATTACACCCTGCACTGTACTTACTTACTTTTCTCCTACTCCCACCTGCCCCTACCACCTTAAATAATCCCTCCCTCATAGGTGAAACTATTTTAGAAATCGTTTCGTCGTACTCGAAGATCGCTATTTCGTAAATAGTATTGACATGATCGGTTTATATATATATATATCCATTCTCTTATTACTTTTATTATTGTTATCGTTCACTTCGCCGACGAGATTTATTCGTTCATAAAAGAATAATTAGAAATAAAAGAAGAAAGAAAATATACAAAGATAGAGAGAGAGAGAGAGAGAGAGAGAGAGAGAGAGAGAAAGGAGAAAAAGC
Organism: Vespa crabro; assembly: GCF_910589235.1. Lineage (NCBI taxonomy): Eukaryota > Metazoa > Arthropoda > Insecta > Hymenoptera > Vespidae > Vespa > Vespa crabro. The sequence goes on from NC_060964.1 coordinate 8,008,641, forward strand.
GAATGAATCGAATGAAAGGAAAAAATAGAAAAGGGAAAAGAAGAATGGAGAAAAGAGAAAAAGTAAACAAGTGTTACTGAATAAAGTAAGTAAGTAACTTTACGAGATCGTACTCGAAGTTTATAGTATTTTTTTTTTCTGTTTCTCGAACGAAGCTATGTATACGTTCGTTCGTCGATCTCCCTCTCTCTCTCTCTCTCTCTCTCTCTCTCTCTCTCTCTCTCTCTTTCTATTTCTTTTTTCTTTCTCTTTTTTTCTCTCTTGAGAGTAAAAAATAAAAAGAAAGTTGGAAGAGAAGACGATCATGAACAACACGATGGGCGTTAGTTATTCATTAATTTTTTATCTCGTCCAATCGCAGAGCGATGAGATAACATTCTGAGAAAAAAGAAATAGAAAAGGATAGTTTGAAGAGAGATAGATAGAGAGAGAGAGAGAGAGAGAGAGAGAGAGAGAGAGAGAGAATCTCTAAAAAGTCGACAAGAGAAGAGAAGAGAAGAGAAGACATAAAGAAAGCGGCTTTAAACTTTCTCCTTTTCTTTCTTTTTTCTTCCTTTCTTTATCTCTTTCGCTATTTTACTCCCTTTTTCTTACTTTCTTTTCCTTCTCCTACGCTTTTTTAATCTCGGAAAAACAGTGTCGGTATAGTTAGTTGGTGTTTTCATTCGGAAGAATACAAACGCAATGAAGAGGAAGGAAAAAGAAGAGAGAGAGAAAGAGAGAGAAGAGGAGGGAAACGGTCGATTCGTGAAGGAAAAAAAAAAGAAAGAAAATAGAAGAAGATTAGCGAAGAGTAGTATCAAGCAACTATGTTCTTATTTGGTATTTATTAATTGATTATCTCGTTCGAACATGGACCAATATATAAATTAAAAGAAACAAGTAATCATTTATTTTATGTACATACAATTTATATATATATATATATATATATAGTTTATCATGTGTTCTCCTACTTGAAAAGATAAATGCAACAGACAAGGAGAGTATTCTTTATACATGTGTATGTATGTATATATATATATATATTTATATATACATAGATATATAAATTTACGACGCTTAGAATGGATCTCTCCGGAGTCTCACGTAAGCTTCCTCCTTTCACGTGCCGCGAGATAAAGCGTTGTATTAGTCGGATAGTCGGAGGATTTTTTTCAAGAAGAACGTGTCTCGAGTTTGCAAGAAAAAAAATATTCGTCAAGTTTCTCGTTTTTGCGTATGATTCTCTTGATATTCAGAAAGAAGGAAATAGAGAAAAGTGAGATAGAGAGAAAGAGAGAGAGAGAAAGAGAGAGAGAGAGAGAGAGAGAGACGTCTTTTAATTTAAAAGGAAAACTGCATTTCTCGTATCCTTCTTCGGAAATACAAACACGCGGGAAGAAAGTGAGGTAGAAGTAAGAAAGTAACAAACAGACAGACAGACAGACAGACAGACAGAGAGAGAGAGAGAGAGAGAGAGAGAAGAATACGAGGACGAGAAAGAGAAAGAGAATAAAACGACGAAGTAACGTAAAAGGCGATGGCGAAGTAAGCGCTCCAGAATCGGAAACGTAGAGCGGCCCAGTCGGCTATTAATTTTGAATTTCGCTTAAACATGCGACGATGGGACTCCATCCGGTGGAAATTCATTTCCAGCTTGGTCTCTCTTAGTGCCCCAGCGAACCGACGACTCTTATTGGATTCCTCGAGCAAGAGAGGCACCCCTCTCCTCTCTCTCTCTCTCTCTCTCTGTCTCTGTCTCTTTCTCGATCTACGCGCGCTCAGTTACAGAAGAGGTTTATCGAAAGTTTAAATTATTTCACCGCATGACTGAGAGAGCGAGAAAGACTATAAAGAGGAATGAGAGGAAAGAGAGAAGAGGAGAAGAAGAAGAAGAAGAAGAAGAAGGAAGTGGAAGTGGAAGTGGAGGAGAAGAAGAAGAAGAAGAGAAGTTGCTCTCGTGAAGCGGTTGCGATTGGTTGCTCGATGCCTTATATGCCTCTCTCGACGCTGGAAAATCGATGTTCCGCGACCTGGAACGAAATTCCACGAGAGATTCCAGACGAAAGATCGTTTTCGCGGAAGGAAATTCTCGCGGGTTAATCGCGAGTGTAAGGAAGGAAGGAAGGAAGGAAGGAAGGAAGGAAGGAAGGAAGGAAGAAGAGAGATAGAAAGAGAGAGAGAGAGAGAGAGAAGCAAGCCCTCGCGGCTATTTCGGTGCGGCACACCGACGCGGCAACGCGAATTGAACGCGTCTCCGCGACGTGCGAGCCTGAACGAGCTCAGGATGAAAGATCTCCTTCGTTTCTTGAATACTTCACTCTCTCTCTCTCTCTCTCTCTCTCTCTCTCTCTCTCTCTATTCCTATTTTTCTCTTTATTCTCTCCTTTTATTCCTTTTATTCTGCCTTTGCTACGTATACGATCCTTCTTTGTACCGTAGAAAATTTTCACGTTAACCGAGCCGCATCGAGGATATATATGCCGGTCGAATGAAAAGCTCGCGTTTCTTTCGCATCTTTCTCACTCTTTTCTGTCATATCTTTATTAATATTCCACGTTACGAACGAGCCATACTCTAAGAGATCTATGAAAGATAGACCGTGAATCTCGTAAATCGTTTTGAAAAGACTTCAGGATCGTAGGATCTTGAGATATTTGATTTTCTTCGCAATACGTTCCTTGGATTTTCATTCTTTTGTTTTTTTACGACGTGGTGAAAGATATAAGATAAAGAAAGAAAGAAAAAATAAATGAGAAAAAAGAAATGAGAAAAAAGAATACGTGTACAAATGAATTTATAATGGAAAGAAAAATGACGACGAAATTACGAGGTTAACTCGTTCGTTTTCTTCGATTTATCACATTTCGCGTCAGCCATGATCGTTTTAATAATAACAAAATGCAGGTGTTCTAGATTCGAAAGTGTCCGTCTGGAATTTACACCTGTCTTCATACATATATACTTACCTAGATACGTGTGCTAGTATGTACGTACGTATAAGTGCTTTTGGTACGTTTAACATGATATATATATATATATATATATATATATATATATATATATATATATATACGTAGAGCAACGTTTTCAAAATTGCAAACTGCTTAACCAGTTTTGTCGGTGGGTAATACGTTAAGCTCATTTAAGCCGGACTTAACGAAACCAAGTGGCGGAACAAGACGATGAAATCTCTCTGTTATTACTACCGAAGCGAGTAGCAACGTCTGTACGTTGCGTTTGGAACAATCTAATCGTGTTTACCGTTGATCGCAGACGTTCAATTTACTTCGATCAATTAATTCCCATCGTTTATGTATGCACTAACAAGCTTCTCAATAGTAATCAGTTTCTCGGCAATTCAGAAATGCAAAAATTCAACGGAGAGAATCTATCGACCCTGCAGGAGAAATTATTTCGTTTTAGTTAGAGGGAAATAGAGAGAGAGAGAGAGAGAGAGAGAGAGAAAATCGGAGCGCGGTATCTCTCTCTCTCTCTTTTGTAGAATTTCGCTTCGACGTTGAACGAACTTTACAAAAGCCGAAGGGCGTTCGTAAACAGCCGATTAAATTGGCCACCCATTAAGACTCGGTCGTAGAGAAATTATCGAGCTCGATTCGTTTCCGCGAACGCGAATGGCCGCAGCCACGGAAATTGAATTTCTCGCTCGACAAATTCTCTCGTCCGAGTCCGAGGCATTTGCTAAGGGCCTAGCGCGTTGGCCGCGTCACGATAGGAAATCATTTTACGTCCTTGCATCTCGCGTTTCTTTTCTTCAACTCTTTCCATTTTTTCCTCCCCACCTCCTCATTCCTTCTTTCGATGCATTTTTCTCTTTCTATTTCTCCTTGTTTTCTTTTTCTCTCTTTTTTTTTTGCCTTTCTCTCTCAGTCCCGTTGTTCCAGCTTCTTCCTTTTATCTCACAGTTCCAAACTACAATGGTGTCGATCGATCGACGATCTCATTCGTTTACCTTTTTCTTTTCTTGATAACGTCGACGATGGGAAATGAGAACGAATTAGTTTCCGCGGTAAAAAAGAAAAAGAAAAAAAGAAGAAAAAGAAAAAATGAAAGAAAGAAAAAAAGAAAAAGAGAAAGAAAGAAAGAAATCGTCCTGCGAACGAGCGACGAGTGCAAATCGATTATGCGAATAGCGAATCGAACGAGAAGATTTACAGAGCTTTCAACTCTCGAATAATTGACTCTAGAGTCGGATAGTTATTTAAACGCACCGTCCGTAGGTACTTGTATTTCCTATCGATCATGCGCCTTAATAGATTCTATTTTCTTTTTTTTTCATTTTCATTTCCTTCCCTTCTCCTCTCTCTCTCTCTGTCTCTCTCTCTCTCTCGTACGCGTCCGCATTTGTCTATCGTATTTGCGACCCTTTTTCATCGTTTTTTTTTTCACTCGAGTCCTTCTCGTTTTTATCCTTATCGCAATTGGTCGATATAAAAAGCGACGTGTTTGTACCTTTAGCGAGTTTTCGATTCTACGATATGAGTCTCGATGATTAATTAATATGTCGAACGATTCGAGTTCACTGATAATCTATCATTTTTTATTTCAAGAAAGAATCATAAATAATCTTTCCTGGACATTCCTGATGATGATGTTAAAATACAAAACGATATTATATACACACACACACACACACACACACACACACACATATATATATATATATATAGTCCGTTAAATAATATCGTTGAGATCAGCTCAACAGTAAACTCGTTAAACGTTGGAACGTTTCATAAAAGAACGACGAGATAAATAAGTTTCTCGTCTGTCCCGCTTTCTTCTTGGTTATTAATACCTTCTTGAACGGCGTACACTCTTCTACCATCTTTATCCTTATAAAGGAAGTAAGGCAAGGAATACGGCAAGAATATAAAGATATATAACACATCCGACGGATTTGGTGGAATATAGCAACCGCCAAGAACGTCGTAAAGGTTTAAATCCACGCTTTCAAGAAAGGAAGCAGCATCCTCTGGAGCGTTTCGCGATCCCGCGTGGTCGTCGCTGAAAGTGACAGAACTCTTTTAACTTCTTCTTTCAACGTCCTATCCTCTACCTTCTCTTCCTCCCTTATCTCCTTCTCCTTCTACTCCAACCTTCTCCTACTCCTTCTTTTTTTATTCGCTAAGGTTCAACCTGTAATTCATAACTTTCTTCTCTCCTCTGTTTCTGTCTCTGTCTGACACTCTCTCTCTCTCTCTCTCTCTCTCTCTCTCTCTCTCTCTCTCTCTCTCTCTCTCTCTCTTCCTCTTCCTCTCCCTCTTTCTCGACGAGATCAAAAAAGTTTCGCACGCTTCACGTAGCGGAAGCAACGAAGAGGGAAAAGAGGAGGAGAAGGGGGGAGGGAGGGGGAGGAAGAGAGGAGCCACCGCCACTGTAGCCTCAGAGAATTTAATTATCGTAACAGCCAAAACGACGGACGGCTTCTTTTCAAGCGGAAAATACGTTGCACGTTATCTTCTTTTACCTCTCTCTCTTTCTTTCTTTCTCTCTCCCCCCCCCCTCTCTCTCTCTCTCTCTGTCTGTCCGTCTGTCTTTTTCCTACTATATACGAGCATGATATTAGAGAAAATTCCGATCGAACGTGTTCGCTCATCGCTTCGGGATTTCTCCTTATACTCGATCGGAACTTTAATAAATTTTTATTAGACACATATACAAAAGGAAAGTGTTTCATTTTCGAAATATTTCTTTTATTTTCAATATGACAATTATCATCACTACGCGTTAACATTTAAATCGCGTTTTAAGCGTAATCGTCGAAAGACAGACCAACTTTTTACGCTTTTTAATTATTAAAATGTGAGATGAAAACGAAGGGAGAGATTAAAAAGAAAAAAAAAAAAAAAAAGAAAAAAAGAAGAAGGAGAAAAAAGGAAAAAGGGTGAAGGAGGAAAAAAAATGGAGAGAGAAAAAATGCCGGTGTTGGAACAGATGCGTTAGAAACAGAAATGGACCCTCTGTCGAACTACGCGGAGGTAGGTATTAACTGGCATTAAAACGCGCGTGGCACGCACGTTCGATGAGTCCCACGGCCGAATCCGTACGAGTGGAGATTTCAATGAGCCAAAATGACCACACCACCGTCGCCCTATACATTTGCACCCCATCGAGACGGTTCAGAGTCGGTAATCGATACACGCGCGCACGTAAACACACACATATACACAGAGAGAGAGAGAGAGAGAGAGAGAGAGAGACACACAGACATACGTAATCATTCATATGGAATGTATGTACGGTACACGTTCGTGTCTGTCATGTAAGTTATCCCCACTAGACTTTATGACTTTCGCTTAACCCTAGAGGACTTATGCGCGTCGCCCTAACGTTCCCAAACTACAGCCCATTATGTTACGTCCTATGAGGAAGGGCTCGTGTATTTTCCTTTTCATACTTCGAGATACTTCGTTACGCGTTTCTCCAACATAACGATCGAAAAGATCAACGGCGGTGATTAACTCTCAGAATCGAGCTTAGAGAAGGATTGAACTACTTGGAAAGATCGAGATAAAGAAATAAAGGGAGGGAGAGAGAAAGGGAAAGAGAGAGAGAGAAAGAGAAAAGTTTCCCCTTTATTTATGGATCCCTCTGAAACCCGCATTCGCGTTAATTCCATGGATATCGAGGTTTACTTCTTAATAAAAGATTTTACGGAAATAAGTCGGGGAATTCTTTCTTTATCCATTCACAAATCTCTCTCCCCCTCTCTCTCTCTCTCTCTCTCTCTCTCTCTCGTATCTTTCACTAGTTCCAATTCATTAAATTTTTTTAATGAATATTTCTTTATAATAATTTAGCAAAGATAAGATTAATTGCTGACTAATCATATCATTATTAGCTATCTCGAATAGATTAGAAATGACAGAAACTATTATAAAAGGGGAAAAAGAAAAATCGATCGACGAATAGGAAGGAAATTGTCGAGGAATGAACACGACGTAATGACGCGCAAAGTACGATCGTACGAGCGAGAAAGACAGGCGTTAACGTTAATTGCTACATGGACGTTTATTTCCGTGTGTTGTCGTGCTCGCTGAATTATGGCCGATAATTAGCGCGGTTAGCCAGCCGCCTCGTATTGTCCTGGTAAGCTCTATGAATCTATGAGAATGAGAGATGGTAATATCTTCTCTGATATGAGGATTAGCTTTTGCCTTTTCACGGCATATTCTCTATGGCGCGAAACGTTCTGATATTATTTACGTTCGAGATTAGATATTAGATTCGATTGGACACTGAGAATTTATTTTTACGATACCCTTTAACGAGACTTTTATTGTTTTCTTCCGCGAAGAAGACAGGCCTATTAATTAAGGACAGCTGGGCCCGCATCCATAGTGACCCTCTGATCCTGGGCCCCATGTCTCGTTTTTTTTCTTCTCTCTCTTACTCTCTCTCCCTCCCTTCCTCCCCTTCCCTCTTTCCTTTGTTTGTCGGCGCCCGTTAAAAGAAAAACGTCATTCCGCGCTTTCTCCATCCTTCTCACAACACGTTAGGGACTACGGATTGATTGATAGATCCTTTTTTCCGGCTCGAGTTAATCGACGTAATCGATATATCAAGCGTAAAGGGAGGATTTTGTATGAAAAGGTCGTTTAGTTTTCGTCCTATATAAGAAGTCCGATTGAGCAAAGGGGAAGATATCCATCGCCGAGAAGTCGAAAGATTAATTGAGGAACGATTACACGACGATGTAATCGACTAGATGTTAAAAAAAAAAAAAAAAAAACGAAAGAAAAGGGAAGAAATGAAATGAAATAAAAGGAAAAGAAAAGAAAACTGAGGAAACGAGCGATAGAATATTTTACGATTTTTTAATAATCAATGTAGTTCATTGAGGGGGGGATTGGACGGTACCGTAACGTGTTCACTTTTCACCGATGAAATTTCATATATTTCGTTACGTTTAATCGACCTATAAATATTAATTTCGATTCGGCTTAAATTCGTCGAATTCTGATTTCAATTTAAAACGAAGCTTCGGGTAACGAAAGTCACCCGAGATTAAACGGAGTCTACCATTTGGAATCGGGTTAGCGCGATTCACTCGGAATCGGACGGTTAATTAGGATTTTACGAAATGACGGACGATTGGCGGTGGGAAAAAAGAACGTCGAACACGGATGGCGAGACAGACAGAAAAAGAAAAGAGAAAAAGAGAGAGAGAGAGAGAGAGATCGAGTGAGTCGAAAAGCGGATGAGAACGAAAGCTACCGGTAAAAAGTAGATGGAAAATTCAAAGCACGTTATGGAAAACGAGATCATCGATATTTGTAATCGAGCAATTCGATTACTCTAATCCGTTATCGCATCTTGTGCGATCCACGCATGAAAATTTGAGAGTATTCTCTAACCGCGCACAAATACGCTTATACGCGCATAATCACGTACATACATGTATACACATCGTATCGTCCAAAATTGGTAATTACCATTGCGATATCTCTCTTGCAAATCGGGTCAACTTTGGACACTCATGTAACATAAAGCCGACCGGCAGAAATAATTATATCAGCTGACGTTCGCTGTAAATTCCAGACTTTGGTCGCCATCTGTCACGCAAACTTGGCGCCATACGCTCCAGTGGTTTCTTACCGGTCACCAATCCTCGCATAGCGTTCCCTCTCTCGTCCAAAACTTTTGCTTCCCTTCTCTCTCTCTCTCTCTCTCTCTCTCTCTCTCTCTCTCTCTCTCTCTCACCCCCCCTCCCTCTCTTCACCCTCTGTCGCTCTTCCTACGTTCTCCATTCTCGTGCTTTTCTCTCGTTCCACCATTCTCCTCCTTTTCATCTTAGGTTACTCTGGAAAATATCGCGGATGCGTCGTTCATCAAGGAACAATTACCTTGGAATAACTACCTATATCGGTATTCTGTTATCCTCGCTAAGGAAAACTTTGTTTCTTCGTGAAAAGGACGATTATCGCCGAGAGACAATGTGATCCAAAGTCGATGGAAGAGGAAGAAAGTTAGGTCGTCCTGTTGCGAAAGAGATAGCCGCTTTTATTGACGAAGGAAGCGAAAGGAATTCGTGACTTTCCGGAATTACAAAGATCCATCTATTTTACTTCCTACAATATCGTTACTCGTACCTACGAAATACCTATATTTATATTTGGATATAAAAATCCTATATGACATAAATACTTTGTCATTAGGATCGAATGCATTGTCGTAAGTTTCTTCATTTCTATAATATCAATTGAGTTTGGAAAATTGATAGGGAAAACCCTGATCAAGATCGTTGATTATTTATATCGCTATCTCTCTCACGAAGAATTCGATGAAAAACGATAAATCGAAAAGAGAGAAAAAGAGAAGATACTCAAGCCCTTCGATTTGAGAGGCACTTCGAACGCTTCAGCGTAACTCGTATGCTTTTTACGTACACTCGACTTTTTTTTCAATCTTGACGAACAAGAAAGCCAGCGGAGATTTAATAAAAGAGTAAAAGAGAAAGGTGGACGAACTAGGAAAAGAGAGAGAGAGAGAGAGAGAGAGAGAGATAAAGATCAAAAAAAAAAAGAAAAAGATAAGAAAGAGAAGTCGGTGGAGGAGATAACTCGCATGTATTTTATAGAGGAGCACCTCCGATAGCGTCAAAGTAGTATAATTTTCTTCTTTACTATGCATCCGAACAAGAGGAATCTCGAAAGATTCATTACGAATGGAATCTAATAAAGCGATCGTCCGTCTCACTTCATTTCCATTTTCCAACTTCCTTTTCCGTATTGAAGAAAGACAGTCGTGTTTTCTTTCTCTCTCTCTCTCTCTCTCTCTCTCTCTCTCTCTCTCTCTCTCACACACACTCTTTTTCTCTTTCTCTCTTTTTCTCTTTCCTTATCGTTTTCCATAGGATGAGATCGAAGAGTGAGTAGGACGTAAATCGAGGTACGTCGTTGAGATTCGTAAAGCCGCCAAATGTAGTAGGTACCTACGCGAAAGAGGAAAAGAGGAAAGAATGCGAAGGACAGAAAAGTAAGTGGGGGACGTTCCATGCCAAATCGATCAGCCATTCCTTTCGAGATACGCTCGCGACATTGCCAAGGAAAAATCTGATTCGAAAGTTAAGCGCCGAAATTCGTATTCCTATCGTTTTCTTATCGGTCGATCGTTTTCCTCTTAACTTTGAAAATGAAAATTGTGTCGCGAGCACGCGTTACGATCCCGTCCAATTCCTTTCTCCTTGTTGAATGTTCCACATCCTCCATTATTTTACTCCTTTCTTTCTTTCTTTTTACTTCTTTTTTATTTGTTTTGTTTTTTTTCCTTTTCTTTTTCTTTTCTTTTCATAACATACGGATTTAGCCCCCTACGAAGATCGAACGATCTGATAACTTTTTTTCTTTTTTCAAATCCAATTTTCTCGAGTTTTTCGGCCTGAAAAACAATGTTACATGGCGCACATCTCTCTTTTTATCTCGTAGTCTTTACTGTATTATTGTAAAGACCAGAAACGCGTAATCGTAGAGGATATCACGAGATCGTGTTTCGGTACGTTCCATATCGAACTTTAATGCCCGCTTCGTGAATGCTACAGCCATGGTACACCCCATCTTAATAGTCCAATATCGAGTGTTGTTTAATACACGAGTTACGACTTAAGCTTGGTGGATCCCGCGCATTGGTTCAATCTCCAATATGGGATCTCAATTATAAACTTTCGATGTTTCTACTAGAGAGTGTGATTATTTTTTTTTTCCTTTTTTTTTTTTTTTTATCTCCCCCAAATGTTCTCTTTCCGATTCCAATTTCGCTCTATCCCCTGGCCCTCTTCCTACATCCGAAAAAAAAAGTTTGAATTTATGGGCATGCAAAGAAAAAAGAAAAAAAAAAAAATTGGATCAATCGTTCGAGGAGAGGAGCGATGCTTCGAGGAAAATCGATTGACTAGAGTTATCGACGCAAAACCTTTTATTCGCGAGCAAGCGAGCGTGCTTAAATGCATCGAGATAAGCGCCAGTAATATCGTTAATACGAGATGACCGACTTGCCAAGTACCTTGTCAAAAGTTTCGTCGAGCGTACACCAATGACTGGGATGTCTATTAATACGCGGATATTCTCTATTTCTCTCTCCCTCTCTCTCTCTCTCTCTCTCTTTCTTTCTTTCTCTCTTTCTGTCTATCTCTATCTCCGTTCCTCACACTGTTGAAGTATGAACAGAGTAAAATGGTTTTGCGCCTTCGTCATCGAAATTCCGAAGCCGGTGAGTTTCTGGTTCCCCATTTTCTCTCTTTCGCACGTTCGCATTTTTGGTCGCGCATGCGCCGACCGAAACACGCGTTTCGTTAATTAAAAGCTTTTGATTTATTTTCGCGGATTTCTCGCGCGCTTCCAGCATTATATTTTTCCATGCATTTCGCTCGTTTCTCCGTGATCTTTTTTCTTTTTTCATTCTTTCATTCATTCATTCATTCGTTCATTCATTCGTTCGTTCGTTCGTTCGTTCATTCGCTCGTTCGTTCATTCGTTCGTTCGTTCGTTCGTTCGTTCGTTCGTTCGTTCGTTCGTTCGTTCGTTAGTTCGTTCGTTCCATCTTTCTCTCCTTTTTCTTTTCCTATACGTGCAATGTCATCTTCCTATCCATGCGACTTGATCGTTCTCGTAAATCGCTTTGCCCTGACAGCTTAAGATATAAAAGAAATCGATAATTTCGATGGACAGTGACGAATTTCCTTTGCGGAATTACTTTCGGCTTCGCGTCGAATAACCACTCGCTTTTTCTTACTACTACTACTGCTACTACTACCATTACTACTACCACGAACAAAGTCGTAAGTTCGAGAAGACAGGTCACCCTTCGGATTCTTCCATCTCCATTCCCTTTCCGAATACGATAACATTTTGCAAATAAATAAAGGAACGCTTTTGGGGGCGGACAGGATGAACCAAATGGATAGACGAAAAAAAAAAAAGAAAAATAAAGCAAATCGGAGGACTCGCCAGATAGGGGGAGAGAGAGAGAGAGAGAGAATCTTCTGAATAGCTTTAGGAGATACGACGTTTATGTCTATTTCTTTTGCAACGACGTTAACGTCAAGATGAAAGACACAAGAACAAGAATAGCGAGACAATAACGAAAGCAATCTTTATCGATGATAAGGTCAATGGAAAAACACTGGTCACGGTCTATACTCGCCTACTACGATCTTTCCATTTTTCGATATTTTCCAAGATCGAATATAACTTCGACCCTTGAATCTCGAAACTTTATTTCAAAGAATACTTTAGACTTCATCCAGCACAATCTCTCCCATACCCATATTCACATACACACACGCGCGCGCGCTCTATTTCCTGTTAATAAAACATCTTTATAAGTTGCATTCATTCGTAATAATATTTCTTTCAAACGAGTTGATTTCATTTGATTTTTATTTTAACAATGGCCATTCAATGTTCCGGAATTCTTTGCGTTTACACTTTCTCGATTTTACTCTATGTTTGTACGATGATAGATCCGATACGTATGTTGTATGTATGGTATGTATATGATATTTGTGAATAAAAACGATCGGTACATTAAGCGTATCGTTTGCCATAAGGTGTACAACGAAACAATCCTATTGATGATAAAAGTAAAAAAATTCTTCGAAACGTGTAAACGTGATTATGTTATGTATCGTAATATATCTAACAAGCGAACAAACGATTATCTCCTTGTTTTTTTTTTTTTTTTTTATTTTAAACTAAAACTCTACATTATTCAATTGATTCCAAAGGTGTTAAACGATATTCGTGTAGTTGTTCCGATAAAATAAATACAAATTCGTAAATCGTATTGGCCGCGATTTCATCGATAACGATGTTGCTTATTATTATTATTATTATTATCATTATTATTATTGTTATTATTATTATTATTATTATTATTATTATTATTATTATTATTATTATTATTATCATCGTTATTATTGCAAAGATAATTAAAAGGTATACTATATTCCAATGTTTCTTTCAACCTTTGCGTAGATCATATATAACAAACCAACCCAAAATCATAGAAATTACGCTTGAAAATGCGGAACCGCAAAGATACAAAATAAAAAAAGAAAAAGAAAAAGAAAAATAAATGAATAAGAAAAGAGAAAAAGAGAGAGAGAAAAGGAGGAAAATAAACCAGAAACCGCAAAAAGAGGGAGAAACAGAGAGAGAAAGAGAAAGAGAAAAAGAGAGAAAGAGAGAGAGAGAGAGAGAGAGAGAGAGAGAGAGATGCGGTAGAATTTAAACGGAAGAATCGAATAATGGATCTCGGAGAGAGCGGAAGGAGATACCGCAAGCTTAATAACGGACGATCGCGAATAGCGGTAAGAGAACCGAGCGAAAGAACAAAAGGAAAGAAGAAGACGGAAGGTAAGAGAGAGAGAGAGAGAGAGAGAGAGAGAGAGATAGGGAGAATAAGCTCGAGCAGCTTTCGCGCCATTGGTCCGCGTGTCTGTGAGTTAGAACTCGGGGATTATCGCGATGCTTTAGCGGAAGTCGCGAACATTGCTGAATACGCTAAAGTTATTTGTTCGAGAAGCTCTGTTTAAGCTCGTTTTGCCATTTCGCTCTGGCAGGTGGGAAGAAAAAGATAGAGGAGAGATAAATAAAGAAAAGTCTCTTCGTTAGTAAGAAAGAGAAATAGAAAACGGGAATACGATAGAACGAATGTCCATGAAATCATCGATGTTAAATGCATCCCTTGTTTGTCATCTCGATATACGAACTAGATTGCACGCGTCGTATGTTTCACAATATTATCTTGTAAAATGTTACTTGGTAAGATACGTATGTAAGTTAAACGGTAACAAGTTGTTCTTTACGAAACTTGTTGCTTCGTTCTCAATCGGTATTATCGAACGAGAGAAGAAAGAAACGTTACCTTCTTCCGTGTACTTACTTACTTACTTTCCCTTTCGATCGAGCTCGAGAAGGTGCAAGGGAGACGACGGAGAAGAAGGATCTTTTTGTTATTCGAGAGACACGCTCGCGGAATGGCTGATGTCTCTCTATCTCTCTATCTATCTGTCTCTCTCTTTCTCTCTCTCTCCTTCTCTCTTTCTCTTTCTCTCCATCTTTCTTTTTTCCTTGTGTCTTTTTCTTTTTTCCTCTTTTCCATAACGACTCCTTCGTTGTACTTACTCGACCAGCTACGTTTTAGTAATATCGACGATTCATTTCTATTTCTGATAGTACACGCAATTGAAAATAGTTTCTACGTATGTACGTAACTACTTACGTTTTTCCACGTGGAATTTACCTTTTAAACATTATGGAGTAACTTCTTATCGTCCCTCTTATCGATTATACGTATAACGTATATCGACCAGCAACGACAATATTTATTTGCATTTTTCTTCGACGTTTACGTATTTTAACTTTTAATATTATTTTCACTTATAATCATCCCCTTTCGCATTTTACGTTTGAGCGATATAAAAAAAAAGGAAAGTATCGCGATCGGCGGGACCCTCTTTCATTTTAATAATTAATTACTCTATCGCAGTTGATAAAACGAATATATATATATATATATATACATATATATATATAGCGGAGGGTGGGAGTGATTGTCTCGCTAGATTTGAAAAATTTTATCTCGACGAGTCTCGCGTATTTATGAAAAATATATAAAATTATCAAAGTTTTAGTAGCAAATCTCGTCCGTTGACATTTCTGAAATAGGATTTCTCTTCTAATTTTAAACAATGCATTAAAGTGTGAGAGAAAGATCGGTGAAACGAGTGCTCGCTCGAACGAAATACGCCACGTCGAATTTCATTTCTCCATCCATGCGTATATATCCTACCGTTTTTTCCCTCTCTCACGTACACGCACACACACACACACACTTCCTTTTTTCTCTCTTTCACTCTTTCATGTGATATTTCGAACGAGCGTGAGCAACACGTCCGTGATTGCGAACGATCTTTCGCGGTAACGACGTTCGACCATTCAAAAATTTTTCATTCGAATCTTGGCGTCACTTTTATCACGCTTATAGTGGTACGACCAATCCAATTTGCAAACAAATCTTTTATTTTTTATTTATCACGACAAGCAACAACAACGAAAAAAAAAGGTAATTGTCCCCAATAACTTACACGGAGATTTTCTTTGACCGGAAAAAAAAAAAGGAGAACTAACGAACGAGTTAACGAACCTGTACCTATACATATCGTCCTTTTCTTCGACATACCGTGCACGCAGCACGCACGCAAATATACATATTTTTATACTATATCTGATACTATTTGTAGAAATTTTTAACTCGGGAAAATATGTCGAATGGACTATTTCGGTATATGCAATTATTTGTCACCGATGTTTATTATTAACCTCGTATTCCTACCGTTTGCTAGAGATTTTATTTATTTACCGTATTTTCCTTCGTAAATGAGAGTATTCGTATACAACGATGGTCACGCGATGCGATAAATATTTATACGAGAAAGATTATTAATTATCCCTCTGAATGGATTAAATGAGCTCGAATGAAAAATTTTCAACTTTCCCCATTGCAAAACGATCTTCGACTAATCATTCATTGTAATATCGCAGATTATTCTCGTTTAATCGTTAATTCTCGTTAATCGTTGGAACATTTCAAATTAGAAAAGAAAATTGTCCTTCGCAAACGATCTTCAACGTATTTCTGGATAATTTCATGACGGCGGTACTACTAAAATCAGGCAGTCCCGTGTCGCACCTTTAATGTCAACATTATTTCGCGCACGATTTCGACGCGTCGACGCGCGGAAATTGACAGGCGGCTCTTTTGTTCGTTGAACAATGCGTTCGAATCGACCAAAGGAAAAGTTATGACCGTACGAGCGAATTAATTCGGACCATTTATATATATATATATCTCCCTCTCCCCCGCCCTACTCACCACATTATCCGATCGAGCATTATATCGGTATATAGAGTGCGTATATACCGAGATAATTTTAAACGCACGCTCTCTTATACAACGATACGTCGAATTACGTTAAATCCAATTTTACAAATAACACGTTATGCGTCTAAAACGCGATAATTATTCATGCAGTTTCTAATTTCCGAAAATAAAGGAAATGAAATAAAACGATGAAAAAAATATATACATATATAGATATATGAAACGGCAAACAGCTTTTACGATTCGTTGAAACCGTTTTTACGATGGAATTCATCGGATTAAAACCACTGTTCTTTCTCACTATGATTATGATGTAATTAAAAATAAAAAATAAAAAAAAAAAGATGTAAACAAATAAATAACTCGTCATGAATTAAATTTTAATCGCGTGCTTAAAAAACCTGGTTATTATATACGAATGTTTTCCATTCATGATTTTTATGATTTTGCGTTTTTCAAAGGGAAAGAAAGAGCAGGAGTAAAGAGGAAGAGAGAGAGAGAGAGAGAGAAAGAAAGAAATAGGCATATTAATAATATAATATATCGATACTATCTGCCCAGCGCGAGTGTTCTGACATTGTTGTATCCCTTTTTCCATGGCAAACATCGATATTGTATTATCAAACGCGATTCATAAAACTCGTGGGAAGAAATGAAATACTAGATATCTGTATGCTCTTCGTTTATTATTTTCTCTCTCTCTCTCTCTCTCTCTCTCTCTCTCTCTCTCTTTTTTTTGTCGATGAGTTCAATACTTGTCAATCTCGTTGAAACATCGTTTTCCTCCTCGCTATAAAATTTCCAATTTCCTAACTAACCATCGGCTATCTACCAAGAATAAAGTAAAATAGAAAATGGTTTAAAACTCGTGTACCTTAAAAAAATACGACAATGCTCTAGTGGCCTTTTTGAAAATGATCCACTCTAATATTGAAAGTCAAATCGATTTGGTCGCTTCGTTGATTTTAGTTACACAGTTGGATCACAGCCTTGGGTAAAGTCCGTAACAGGATTCTCGTGTGGCTCGTGAAACGTCAAATAAATTCATACGTCGTACAACATTACGTTACATCTCGCATGCATATATATATATATATATATATATATATATATATATATATATATCCTGGTTCAAGATCCTGAGAGCAAGGGGAAACTTCAACGATGTATCTTACTGAGTTGTGCCCGCGAACTTTGCCTTCTCTCTAATTATCTAATCCGCGTCAGAGCTTCGTAATAATCGCGAACGTCGCGAAACGTATTATCGCATGAAACGGCATTGACGATGCCGACGAGAAGCTATGCCTCTATGTCGGTAATTATTTTATCACAAGCACAGCATATGACTCTAGAGTTTCTTCGATAACCGTGGATTTCTTTTTTTTTTCCTTTTATTTCTTTTTCTTCTTTCTTTCCATTGGAGCTATTAATTAAATTAAGTCCCATAGAATCCCATAAGAAAGATCGAAGCTCAAATATTATATGAATTATTATTTCAAAGTTCCTTCGAATATCCTAAAATAAAATCTCTCCTTTTCTATCTCTTTCTCTATTTCCGGAAATTCACGTTACTCTTTGCCATCATCTTCCTCGTCGTTTTCGTTTCTATCCATTTTCTCCAAATTTAAGTCATCTCACGACAATGAAAGGGGAAACGATGTTAGTAGGTATACATGTGTGTATATATATATATATATATATATATACAGGTATATGTATAGATACATATATGTCTCGTATAAAGACGATACGAGGCAAAAATCTATTTCACGACAGAAATCTCGGTAAGGATGAGGTATCTTCGTTTCACCCTCCTTTCCATCCTCTCTCTCTCCCTCTCTCCATTCATTCCCCTCTTCTCAACTCTTCTCCTTCTCGGTTTTGCAATTTCGCGTGCTACAACGAAGAATACAACACGTAACGATCCAAGGAGACACGAAAAGCGTGTCATTCTTTTTTCACGATCTCGAAAATACGCAGGTGTGAGACTCCTCGTGTCTCCTTCTTCTTCCTTCCAAGTAACGTCATCATAGTTTATGCGGTAGCCGAATAACGTGCAATATGTACGCATACATATGTACGTAAATTTCATCTTTCTCGTGGTTATACGAAAGAGAATATGACGATGTAGTTTAGGATTGATAAGAACATTCATTTTATCTATCCCTTGCTCACATTTTCTATTTCTTTTATTCTTACATTCATTTGCATATTTATTTTTTAATCGGTGAACGTCGAAAAAGAGAGAAAAAAGATAGGGAAAGAAGAAAAGAAAGAAAAAAAGAAAGAAAGAAGGAAAGAAAAAAAACGAGAAAAAAGAAAAAGTGGAACAAACGTTCTAGAAACGAAGCAGATCGGCAATCTTTCATAATGTCTTCTTCCTTTCGAGTTCACAGGACCGACCCCATCGTCGATGACAAGCAAGCAAGTAGGTGAAGAAGAGACAATGTTTCATACTCGACATTACGGTCCGTAAACGTAATCTCGCGTCACGGAAGAGCTGAAAAACGAGGACTAAAAGAATGGGATAAATGAAGGGATGCGGACAGAGAAAGAAAGAGAGAGGAAGAGAGAAGGGTGAGGGGGAGGGAGATGGAGAGAGAAAGAGAATGGTCGTGGGTCAACAAAAAAGCTCAGAGGTTTCGCCATACGTCCAAAACGTACGAGCGCGTGTAAACGAAGAACCATTTATCAAAATCCACTAACCATCTCTCTCTCTCTCTCTCTCTCTCTCTCTCTCTCTCTCTTCTTCCACCACATCCCTTTCCTATTTCTCTCACTCTCTCATGTCATTTGGTATCGTTGGAATCAGAACAAACGGGAGTCCCTTTCCCAGTTCTCTCTTTCTCGTTTCGCGAGAAACACAGAGAGAGAGCGAGAGAGAGAGAGAGAGAGAGAGTACGAGAGTTGGCCGAGTATTAAACGTAGATATATCACGTCATGGACAGAACCGACCTTGCTACATTGTCTACGTATATTCCGGCTATGGGAAACCCATACGTATTGCTATACCTCCAACCGATTTCACCTCCGAGAACTTCCGTCTATCGACATCGTTTATACACGACGTTTCCTTGTCTAAACTTTGCTATCGTCGGATCTAACGTTTCACGATCTCCGAAACCACAGAGTGTGATTACGTTTCAGTGTGATCGTTGCGTTGAAAATACCTTCTCGTTTAGCAAATAGACTTTGAAGGATTGGTCAAATTAATTACAAAAGAAGAAGAAGAAGAAGAAGGAGGAGGAGGAGTAGGAGGAGATAAGAAATGTATAAAATTCGATCGTCATAGTCTGTATACACTAGATATTTATTCTTATATCTCAAATGCAATTTGTAACGTTTATAGACTATTTATTTAGATTAAGTTGAAGTTAATATAATTGTTCTCTTTATTATATTTCTCTCTCTTTCTTTTTTTTTTCTCTTTATTCCGTTAGGCGAGAAAAATTTTCTTTCGTTCCTTCGTAAATGAAATAAATTATTCGCAATAATTATCATTCGTTATAATTCTTCTTTTTTACTTTTTCTACATTGGCCGATCACATTTCGAAATGGAAATGGGATGAAAGAGTTTTCGATAGACGAAACGATGTCGGAAGATTTTATCCTCTCGGAGAGATAGACAATGTAAAGAGCGTGAGACCTGAGGCGATGTGTCTACATGAGGTTAATTCAATATAGCAACGCTTTTACAAAGGTGCCAAGCCTTTTCTGCACTGGCACGGTATAGTCCGTTATAAAACGTAAGATATTCTATTAACTTCACTTCGGTCTTTTCCTCGCGGGCAAATTAATTTTCATTCCGCACCACTCGGTAGCGGTAACCGACCATCCACCCATCCCTCTCTACCTCTTCCCATAACTATAGTTGATGGACCGCCGAATATGTAGGTATTTTACTTTGGTTACAGTTTCAATACTCTTTCAACCCTTTGAGTCAGTAGGAAAGTACACGTACGTTTTGAATTTTTCATTAAAGAATTTCTCTCGTTAATTTACGTCCAGTTTTCGTTCTACAAATGGCTAACGAAACTACTTGTTATTTAATTATGGAAAAAAAAAAAAAAAAAAAAAAAATGAAAAAAAAAAGAAAATATTAAAAAAGAAAGAAAGACGCGAATGTGCCAAAGAAAGTAAAAAAATGTCTCGCATTGGTAATAAATTCGATAAATATACACGAATATAATAATAATTTCGGCTTTGTAACGCCATTGATTATCAAAATATTATTGAACGATAGCTCTCATTTTTCTTCTTCTTCTTCTTCTTCCTGTCATCGAAATGAAATTTCTAAGTTAAACGAGCGATATCATAAATTTTATAGATCGTTAAATATCCGAAGGATAAGAATGAAAGAAAAAGAGGAACATTCGTCGCAAAAGAGAAATGCTTTGGCATCTCGTCGAAGGATTTCATGGGAAACCGAGAAACGAGATAAAACGAGTCGTGAAAAATCTCCAGTGCAAACACGATATTCTAGGATCGAAGGCAAACAATGTTGTTTGGTCGATGAAGCCTCTTCGGAGAACTAATGTCTCGTTGTAGTCTACCAACAAGATCTTTTTCTCCATTCATCCAGACGGTCCTGAAATCGGCTCGCGTCTGCCTTTTACGACGTAGTTAAACCTTCCGTTCGAAAATTACGCGTCGTACGCTCGACCCCGTTGAAATACGTACGTGTTTTCCCAAGCAACGTGCACCGCACGTGCGTACACTACTTTTACATACGTAGCTACGATACTTAACGTATGTACGTAAATAAATGCGTGTAACTACGTACGACTAGGGACATACAACGACATCGATAAAATCCAATGAAAAATTATTACTACTACTATTAATACTGCGCTACTAGAAACCATGTATTTCTGTACCACGTCGGGCCGAACAATCAAACGTAACGATGCGATGCACGAGGATCGTTACGAAGCGATACGACGTACAGCAAGGAAAATGATATTCGAGCTACATCGATAATAGAGTTTATCGAATTAACACCAGCTATGACGTCGAACTGCGACACCTACGTGATCAACACTTTTGACCCGTCATCATCGATTCGCTTCGAACGTTCCTTCCCTCTTCCCCTTCTATCTCTCTCTCTCGCTCTCTCTCTCTCTCTCTCTCTCGCTCTCTCGTTACGAATTAATTGCTACGCCAAACGTTTCTATTGGCTTATTATTACTAAATTTTCCCGAGTACCATCGATTTATTTTCTATGAAGTTATAATCGTATAGAGATATTCGTTGGATATCGCGTCGACCGTATAAATTTCAAAAGAAAGATGAAAATAAATGTAGCGATAAATATTAATTAATTATAAAGACGATTTGAAATTCGTCGTTGAATCATTTACGATATCGACGAGACAAGCTCCTTTCTTATCTTTATCGTTTCAAAACTACTCTTACATTTCGTTATTATATCGATTTAATCAAAACACTCTCTTGATCGATACAACCGTGATTACCTATTAACAACCGATCGAATAATATTTTCCGAGCGTAGACACATACTTACTCATTTACCACGAGTGATGCTATCAGATAAATCAAAATGTTTTCCATCGGTTAAAGTCATTAATTCGAAGTAGTTCTCGGTTGACGTAGAAGGGTTCTAAAAGTCTTTGAACGGAAGCAACCGCAACACGATTTCCGCACGACGCAGCAGTTGATGGCGACGGCGGCGACGAGGACGAAACGAAAGGAAACTTTCCCTTTGATCGATTATTTATAATCCAAAGAATGAAGAGCCGTTTATAACGCATTTCGCCGACGGCTTAGCTAAGGATAACGGCTAGGACCCTACGCTATTTTAGAGCCACTTAACGGAGGATTAGAGATAGTCGACGCATAATTAACGACTCCAAGTTTTGTCGCTTTTCGTCGCAACGTATACGAGGATAGTGCATCGGCTGGCGTGTTACGCTGAAAGATTAACGAAGAGAAACAAAGATAGAAGGAGACAGAGAGGAGAGGGGGAAGGGGAGAAGGAGGACCGACAAGTTCGAAAGGAAAAAAGCGGATAAACTTATCTCTCTTAATCGAGGCTTTCATCGAATCCTTCCATTCGAGAAAATTAAACGATCCACTTTTATTTTCTTCTCCCTCTTCTTCTTCCTCGTCTTCCTCTTCTTCTTCTTCTTCTTCTTCTTCTCCTCCTTCTCCTCCTCCTGCCTTATTTTTTTTCTTCTTCTTCTTATATTCTTCTCTTCTTCGCGAAAAAGAATAATCAGTGGAGTTAGATTTAAGAAAAAGAATCTTATTCGATCTTAACGCGACTATCTTTTCAAAAGCGGATTTTCCAGCACTTTACCAGCGCTTTACATTTAAAGATTCCATTCTTTCGGATAATCGAGTTTTTTTAAGACGGGAAACGTTTTCAGGAGGAGGAGGAAGAAGAAGAAAAAACGGGGAAAAAAGAAGAAAAGAAAAGAAAAGGAAAAAAAAGGTAGAAAGGTGGAGGGAGGAACAAAATATAAACAAATAAAAAAAATAAACGAATAAAAAGCTTTAGAAAAGTCGAAAGAAAATATTTTCATCGATTCCTCTGTACGACGTTTTTTTCCTATGACGATGCATTATTCGTCATACGATTGCAAGTCAATAAATTAATAGCGCAAGCTAGAGAAACTTCGGTCCTTTATCCTTCGTGGCTTTGTCGCGCTACTAGAACCCGCTTTCTGTAATTGCACAACCCGGTAAAATAGTTTACCCCTGTAGACCGCCCCTTCGTTTTCTATCATCCTCTTTTCCTCTCTCTCTCTCTCTCTCTCTCTCTCTCTTTCTTTCTCTCTCGCTCACGCGCGTAGCAACCACTTAAAATCGAGTTACGTGGAAGACCGATCGAAGATAGCAACGATTGTATTTCGGTCTCTCTTCTTCCTTCTCTCTTTCTCTTTCGCAATCGTTAGTACCAGCAGCACCACCAGCACTACCACTAGCAACAGTACCACTGACTACTACCATAATCACCGGCAACCACCGACAGGTCGCACACTCTCAGCCTTACCTGCTCGTTTAATGCGGCCAATGAAATTCCAATGACGTAATTGCCGCGGTAATTAGATAATTGTGTACTCGACTTTACGATCGACTCGCCGCTGAATTCGTAACGAAATAACGGCCTAATAAAAGACTGCCGTTATGTTAGTTAGAGTGGTGTATACGTACATACAAAGCCTTTAAATGCTTTAACATTTCTCGTCGGTGCTTCGTATTTATATATGTACGTATTTAGATGTACGAATATATATACATATGTGTGTGTGTGTGCGTGTATATTTGAGCGAAGAGAATCATCATCTGCACACATTTGATTTGCAGATTGTGATCGAAAGGAATCTGAAGATTTAATGCCGTCCTACCGTAAACGTATTGTACGATGCACTTTTAACGAGTCGTGAATACGTAAGCAACAAAAAGCGAAAGAATAAAAAAGAAAAGATTGGTCGTCATATCGGTGCAAAAAAAAACAAAGAAAAAAAGAAAAAGCAAAACAACGACAAAAAAGTATTGATTTCCCTTTGACATTATTTTATACGAAAGGTTCAGCGAAACGGGAAAAAGAAAAAAAAAAGGAACGATTCGATCGATTTCTTTTCGAAACAGCATCCCGAAGAAGATAATTAAGCGAGAAATAATTAAATATCGTAGCTAGTTTTTCTTTTCTTTTTTTTCCTTTTTCTTTCTCTCTCTCTCTCTTCTTCTTTTTTTCTTCTTTTTTTTTTTTTTTTTTTTTTTTTTTTAAATCGAACGGAACGTTATTAAAGTCGCATACACCTCCCGCGAGAATGGCCTTTGACGGTAATAACTAACCAACGGCTATTCCCTCAGCTCTATTTTTTTTTCTTCCCTTCTTGTTTTTCTTTTTCTTTTTTTTACTTTTTTTTTTTTTTATTATTTTCCTTTTCCTCTTTTTAATTCTATTCTTGAAACTTAGTCGACACGACACGACACGACGGGGCACGTGTATCTATACAACACGCTTTCAGTAGCACGCACACGAAGGTACCATTCTCTCTATCTCTTTCTATTTCCCTCGTCTCGCCTTGCATAACACACCGGACACGTAACACACCCTTTTCGCGCAACGCTCGTGCGCCCTTTTATCCGAAGGCGCTTTAATTAACGTTAATGAGACGAGCACGAAGGCGTTGCGGAGGAACGGCTTGGGGAATACATTTAGGTATACGGAAAAATCGAGAAAGTTGTGCAAGAAAATGTCTATCTCTCTTTTTTTATGCAAATATATATACATATATATATATATATATATATATATATATATATATCTTCGTTCTTCTAATACTCTTACAAGCTCGGAATAAGAAAAATTGAGTCGGCGCGAAGAATATTCCGACAAGAGAGGAAAACGAGTTCGGAAGTGCGCTTGGAAAAATCGACGCGTTCGCCCGTCGAAATTTCGTGTAGCTTCGACAAAAATAAAGGAATGGGATGGATACATCTATGTCGTGTTCTTTCCTATAGGTTTTACCACTTTTTCACAATTTATTTCTCTCTCTCTCTCTCGCTCGCTCGCTAGCTCTCTTCCTCTCACATCTCAATAGTTATTTCGAGATCTTGTAAACGTTTTACTTCCTCTTTTCCATTCTGTTTAATAGAACTTGTCTTTAAGAATAAGAATGCTTTTAATATTTTTCTTCTTTTACTTT
>NC_060964.1:8038206-8043206 GCF_910589235.1 Vespa crabro
AGAAAGGAGGGTTGAAGAGAAGATAAAAACACGCGAAAGGGATGGATGATAGTGATACTAAAGGGTCGAGAGAAAGAGAAAGAGAAGAACGTATTCGCGAGAAGCGCGATTCTTTTCAGTCGAATTGTGTCGGGCGAGAGGTGCTAGCGACCGTGTGATAAATCGTCTAATTATCGGCTTTTCCTCGGCCATATTGTGCTCGTCGCTGATGTACAGGGAATGCACTTATTGTCGAGCAACGGCCCACCTCTCTCTCTCTCTCTCTCTCTCTCTCTGCTTCTCTACTTTTCTCTCTCTTTCTCTTTCTCTCTCTCTCTCTCTCGGGCCTCTCTCCTCCATCTTCCACCTTCCACCCTCTCCCCTACTCCTAACTCCCTATGTATCCTCCCACGCCAACTCGATTTCTCGTTCTACTTTTTTTCCTCGCTCGTTCTTCGAGCGTATAACTATCCTGACGCTGCTACTCTCAGCCATCTCTTGCTTGCCTTGTCGAGGCTAGTAACAACGCGATCGTTGCTACGATAGTCTTTGTCTTCGAATTAATTGCTTTTAACGAGATGAGAATACCAGGGAAGGATAATCGGTCCGTGCTAACTTGCAGCGATATATCATTTTCCTAAACTTTTTCTTCTCCGTGTCTGTCTGTCTGTCTATCTCATTCGCGCGCTCTCGTTCTCTCTCTGTCTATCTATTTATCTATCTATCTATCTCTCTCTCTCTCTCTCTCTCTTTATCTCCATCTTCTCGATCCTTTGTCGTCGTCGTTGCTCTAAAATGTCTTTCATATTCATCGAATGAAAAATACTTGTTTTCATAGCGTTTAGACACGTTGTCCTTCAGCGGGCGATCAAGATGAGACGTGTTATACACAACAAATACTCACGCATACATATAGCGCTCGTTTACATTCGCGTTTACTCGTGGTTATTGTCGAGTGAAAAAAAAAAAAAAATTACAAGAACTTTGGAACGTTCGGCTAGTCATCTGGCTCGAAACCGAGCTAGATTTATATCGTCAGTCGTTCGAAGAGGAGACGCATCAACTTTCTCACGCGAGGAAAAGTTCTCTTCTTTGTTTTTACTATCAACGCGTGTCGCCGAATACAACGAATTAATAACAAGCAGAAATAGTCGGCAGAGACATCGTAATAATTAATTTACTAACTAACTCGGATGAAATTATCGCCGGTACGTATTCACGGTTGGTGCTTAAAGACTATTAATATCCGTTATTGGCGATAATCATTTACTGTCTATGAAGAGAGTATCGTTGCTATATCTCTCTCTCATTCTGCCCTTACCGTTATATTCATTACGCTTTCATTAAGCTGTCACCGACACACACAGCCATTTTATATCGAGTTTAGAGCGATATTTAATCCGTCTGTCTGTCTGTCCGTTGGACGGACAACGCTCGAAAACAAAATCAAATAGAATGACGAAAAGTATTTAATAAATAAACCGGCTCGTGCGATAACGCATCGAGTATCTATGTATGGCATGTATATATGTTAATTTATCTACTATATATGCTCGCACACACACACACACACACACACATCGAGATACTTCATTAGATCGATAGAATGAAAGAGACTGAGATAGAGAGAACATCTCTTGTGCTAAAAAGAGAGACGAGAGAGAGAGAGAGAGAACACAAGCTAGCATATATCTATACTTGCATACGTGCGTAGGGTGCGTAACGAAGAGGGAGAGTAAGTACTGGATCTAATGCGAGCGTAATGGCGATAACGACGCTGGCTTTCCAACGTGAGTTTCGTTAATGCTATCGGTAGCTGTTTACACGCACCGAAACGCCATTCTTGGCGATTAATACACGTGCATGCGTGTACGCTCGTCGTTAAATACGATGACTGGTCTCTCTCGACTATAAACCTCCCTTCTCTCTCTCTCTCTCTTGTACTTCCCTCATCATCAATGTTAACTAATATACGTAGGTGCGTATCTATGTAAATATGTGTTTTGTGTTTATATATGTGTATATATATGTATTAGACGTATAGTAATCACATTAAAGAAACTCGCATGTTACGCGACACAGATAAAAAAGATGTCGATGAACCTGCATTCGTTTTCCTTGATTCGTCGTCAAGATTGTACTTCCTTCTCTCTTCCTCTCCTCCTTTTCCATACTCTTCGAAGATAATGATGAGGTGTACTAATGAACAAAAAGCAAATGAATTTGTATCTTTATTAATTTCTTCATTTCTATTTATTAATTTTCTCTCTCTCTCTCTCTCTTCCTCTTTGTATATATATATATATATATATATATACACAAAAGTGTCCCTTCGATAAGAGAAAGAAGTTTTAAAACGCGTATCGTTTGTATTATCTTTTTTTGAAAAATCGAAACGCACGACTCTTATCGTTTGAAAGTGTAAAAGGTGAAAGTAGAGATAGAAAAGTAATAAAGAAAAAGAGATAGAGGAGGGGAGGGGAAAGGTAATAGGAAGAGAACAAAATTTCCCTTCTCACGTTACTCTTTCGATTCACGTTGGGCGTTCAATATCGTCGCACATACTCGATTGCACGGTGAATAATAAAATCGATGCGTGGAATCGACACCAACCTGTCTCTATCTCTGTCTCTCTTTCTCTCTCTATTCTTCTATATGTATATATATATATATATATATACACATACATATAATCTGTGCAATTTTCGTGCAAAACAGCTTTTCTGCCCTATCATTCCTGTCATTTTCTTCGTTTCCTTTTTTTTCTGTTTTTCTGTTTTTATTCTTTTTTACTGTTTTTTTTTTTTTTTTAACTCAATAGCCACTAAAAACAAAACAAAAATAATAAAAAAAAGATAAAGCCCGTCGCTCATAACTCTCGTTAACAACATCGAGAAATTATGTACATATATAGGTAGTACCTATGTATATACATATCTCCAAACGATCGTCTGCGAAACTCGAACACGAGGACCATTATTCGCTATATTGGAGCCCAGGATTATCAATCATTGATCGTCCTTGAATATCGCGCAACAATGATCATCGTGATTACCGGACAACATCAAAGGACTTTCGCGTTAACCATGCGATTCTAAGCACGATTATCATCTAAATCGATCGACTCGTCCTATATGAGAAAATCGTCAAAATCTAATCTTTCTTTAAAATATTCATGAAATTTGATAGATTGATCGTATTTATTATAATAAAGTGTTTTTTTTTTAGGAAAAAGCAGGAAAAGTTTGACTTTACAACAAACGTTCTCTTTCTCTCTTTCTCTCTCACTCTTTCTTTCTTTTACGATTGGATACGTCGTCGAGCGAGAAAAATCGAAAGTCAATGGTTGTGCGCGCGTTACTCGCACGGAAAATACCTTTCCCTTAGAACGAAGCGTGACAGCATTTGGAGGTAGAAATGGCCCTACGTAATAATAGCCCCCTTGGCTCGATATATGTTGTTTAATCCGATTGATCGAACGCTAAAGGGCGTTATTATCGCCTTACAATTTCCAAGTAGGACCGTTCGGCCAGCAACGAGGCATAGAGAAAACGTGTGTGTATATATCTATGTATATATATATGTATATATTATATATATGCATGTGCGTATATATATATATATATATATATATATATATATATATATATATATACACATACGTAAAGACACGTATACGTACATATGCCCGAATGAATGCGTTTCAGCAACCTTTGCACCCCGTAGCGCCTCGTGTGTGGAAGTTTGACAGGACGCTGGCGGGGTAACAATGCGCGCGCGCGTGCACGCTCGTGTCCGACGATGCAGTCGAGACTTCAGAAGTCAACCGGCTATACGTGGCCTCCCGCCGTTCTGATCAGCTCCCCGGTGTTATGATCGTTCTATGATTGGAATTTTTTGATTTGATTTACGTCTACGTTATGTGAATGTGCGATAATATTTATGCGTATCTTTTTCTATATTTATATATAGTGAAAATTGAAGAAAAAGATTGACACCGACGAGAAACTGATTTATTATTATCGTGATATAATGAACGGCGATAAGGTGTGTAAATCGTTTTTTCCTTTCTTTCTTTTTCTTTTCCCAATCAATTTCCTTCTTGATACTCATTCTATATGTAATATTATTTTTAAATAAGTGAAACATTCCATTTTTAATTCCCGCTAAAGACACATTATACTATATGTGAATGTGTGTATGTATGTACTTAAATTGTATGAGAATGACCTATAAAAATAATCTAAAGAATGCTTGATTTTCCATGAAAACGATATTTGCATCGATGTATGTAGTACGAACGTGTTGGTAGCGTGTTGAGACGAGAGAGTTGGCAGTGATGGTACGCAAAGGGGTGGGTTTAATTCATGAAAGCATTGAATACGAGTTTAATGCTAAAAGTATATGTATATGTATACTTGCGTGTATATATGCATACATACATATATACACATATATATAGTTTCTCTAGGATAATTTATATACGGGCAACCCCGAAGAGATTATCGCGTACTTTACGATGTTGCCGAAAGCCCTTCCTTTTTGCTACTTTTTTATATTTTCTTGCCTTTTCAATTTTCGAGATTACGTAATATCACGTTTGTTTTAGATTTACATGCATGCGAAAGACTTTATCGTGTCATGGCAATTTATTATTAAACGCATAGATACACGCAACGTGTTAGGGATAAATGTGCCAGGCGATAAAATTATTTTTTTCTATTATACAATAATTCTTATAAAGATTAAAAAATTAAACGAGTTGCTCGCAATAACAGTTAATAAAAATGATTGTAAAATAACACGAAACAATGTTAAAGCTTTTATTTTATTTTATTGTTTAGATCGAGCGACCAGTGGTAAAACGAGGTCTGCATACGTGGCTTGGACAAGCATGCACCAAGGTAAATATCGATTCTAGTTAATATACGATCCAAAGGTCTGCGAACGTCGCTCTAGACACGTCGTACTAACCTACGTGGCTTTCGTCTTCGCGATCAGGGAACACCTCGGACTCTCTA